>NW_028229562.1:0-26138 GCF_053477565.2 Lygodium microphyllum | reverse complement strand
TTGTAACATAGACAAAATGGAAAACGAAGAAGGTCCTGTTGTTCAAGATCGGGAGGAGTATCTTAATCAGTGTGTCCCATGTCCTTGCTCTCAATGCAAGTTGGCAATTAGACGAAAATGCCGATTATCTATAGAACATGTACGATGATTTTGCGAGTTTTAATCTAAGATCATTGATCAGGCGATTGCAAATTTTCAGCAAACGGTAATTTGAAGTTAATATCAATCATGCATTGTACTCGCAAGCTAATTGAATACCATATACAATAAGATTGGGTCTTGCTGGCAAATTTTCTATCCAGGGAGGTGATGTCTCGTCCCAAGGGGGAGTGCACCCTTTGCAGCCAATTAGAAGAGTACATGGGCGTACGATGGATGGAGTGCAGGAGCCAATCCACCACTCACAAGGCCAATCTATACCGTCAATGCCAGAGGAGACATGCAACCTTCCAGACCTTCCTACAATCTTGGAGCCTGAGATGGAGGCAATGATCGATGCATTGATTCCCATGGATGTCGAGACTTCTGATCCGCTTAGAGAGGAAGCATCCATACCATTATATGATGGGTGCCGAGTATCTCGACTGAAGACACTGCTTGCACTCTTAAGTGTGCAAGCAAAATACGGGTGGAGCGATACGAGTGTGATTGAGTTGTTCAGGTACCTTGTACATACGCTTCATTGAATTTTTTTTTTGGCACTATTATTACAAACATTTGTGCTTTTTCAAGGTGTTTTATAATTTTTTTCAAGTTATTGAAATATCATATATTACTGTTAAGATTGTGGGAGAGAAGGAAGGAGTCTCGCTTGAAGCTTTCTTGCTTGCACAATGGGGGAATACACACAAGGGTGGAGGCTGAAAATAGTTTTCCTCTTCTTAGTTGTGGAAGCCAAAATGAACTCTCTTACAAAGAAAATAGAAGAACCCTGTATATATGGGTCTCAAACCAAACTCAACTAACTAAGGTGGCATACTAACTGAGCCACAAACTAGAGTAGATAAGGATAGCTATCGTGTAGCTATTATTCAGGGGCGGTGTACCAACCGCGTCTGCAACTAACACGTCGGTGACATAAATGCACAACGGTCACCCTGGCGTATCACGAGTGGAGCTCGATATGTCAACACTCCCCCTCGAGCTCAATCCCAATTCCTGCACACCAAGCAGGTCTCTGAACTTGCGCAGCTTCTCTGCGCCCAATGCCTTCGTGAATATGTCAGCTACCTGATCCTCTGTGCTGACATAAACTAGATCAATAAGACCTAGTAAAACCCTCTCTCGCACATAGTGATAATGCACCTCAATGTGCTTTGTTCTAGCATGATAGACTGGGTTATTTGCCAAGTGTATACTACTCATGTTGTCACAATAAATGACAACTGGTCCATCTGTAGACTGATGCATATCATAAAGTAGCTTATGCAACCAAGCTACCTCGCATGCAGCCATTGCTGCACCCCTGTACTCAGCCTCTGTGCTCGACAAGGCAACTGTAGGCTGTTTCTTGCTGCTCCAAGTGACTGCAGCACTCCCAATCCATCATATTTCAGCCTATCCACAGGATACCTAACTCTGGTAGACCTGCGCAAAGTGGGTTCACTCCCAGGTGCCCTCAAAACATCCCTGGTCTTCCTTACTCCAGGTGTAACAATAGAAGGAATACCCAACTCATCATCAATGCTCTGTTCTGAGCCACTGGATTCACCATCCACATAAGAGTGACCTGCATTCACATCAAACATGGGCTGATCAACCTTCTCTTTTCCTTTTCGTGATACCTACATACCACTATCTGCATTACTTTGAGAAGATTCTCCTGATCTCAATCTGCCTGTCCATGGCGAAGAATGTGAACCACTGCTAGAAGACGCTCCAGGTCCACTAATATTTTGTGACTGCTGCTGTGAATTCTGTGCAGCATTACCATTTTGTGCATCTACATCATCAATCACATTTACTGGTTTATACCAGCTACTCATCTCATCAAAAACAACATCTCTGCTCACTGTAAACTTACGAGTAGAAGGGTTATAGCATCTATACCCTTTTTGCTGCAGAGAGTAACCAATAAAGATGCACTTCTCAGCTTTTGGATCCAACTTGGATCTCAACTCATCTGGCACATGTACATAGGCAATGCAACAAAAAATTTTCAAATGAGAAATATCTGGTTTCCTACCAATATACCTCTCCTCTGGAGTCATTCCATGTATTGCTGCAGTGGGAGTCCTGTTCATTATGTAGACTGTTGTAGCAACTGCTTCAGCCCAATAAAAATCTGGCAGGTCTTTTTCATTGAGCATGGCACGAGACACCTCTCCAATATGTCTGTTTTTCCTTTCTGCAATTCCATTTTGCTGTGGGGTATGACTGCATGAATATTGCTGCTTTATGCCATGCTCCTGCAAGAACCTTGCAAACTCATTTGAGAGGTACTCTCCCCCTCCATCTGACCTCAGGCATTTTATCTGCAGACCTGTTTCTTTTTCAACCATAGCTTTAAGAGTTTTGAAATGTCCAAAAACTTCACTTTTCTTTTTCATAAAATACACCCAAACTTTTCTGCTATAGTCATCAATAAAACTGACAAAATAATGACAGCCTCCAAGAGATGCAGCTTTAGTAGTCCACACATCAGAGTGGATTAATTCCAATGGCTTCTTACTCTCTTGAACATGTCTAGGAAATGGTTTCCTTGCCTGTTTTCCAAACTGACAGGCTTCACATACCTTATGCATTTCTGCAACCTTGAAATTAGGCAATCTTGCAACAATATTTTGGGCCTGCATTGATTTAAGTCGCTGTACATTAACATGACCAATGCGTTTATGCCAGATATCAATATCTGCAACTACACCGGTCCCATGTGCAAACATTGCTGCACTCAATTCAGGCATGTCTGCATCCAATGTAAACATTCTGCCCTTCTTCTTTCCTTTTGCTATCAAGCGACCTTTATTTTTCATATCCTCAACAAAGCATCCATGAGGATTAAATCTGACCTGCAAGCCCTGCTCAACCATTTGAGTAAAGATTCAGCTTTAACATGCAGTAGGTACCAAGATGAGCATATGGGACGCATCATTCCCTATTTGGATCATCCATACCTTGAGCAACGTTACCACCAAGGTCGAGTGATCTGGTGGAGCAAAGGGTATCAAGTTACTAAGTGGCAAGACAGATCCTTTACGTGGGAAATTAAGGTCTACTGCCACCATTGTCAACGACTTCTGACTAGCATTCCTATCGAGTTCAACGAGGAAAGAGGGATTGTGTCTGTTATACATCCTCTCTTTCAGCTTGATTTTGATTATCATAAGTACGAGTGAGATGATTATTATGGCGTGGCCTATCAATGAAGCCTAGGTTTATACTCTATATTTTGACGAAGATTCCAGAGGGCTCGCTAAACACTCAAGCATTGGTGTGGTCATTAAAGATCCCAATGTAGGGTTGCGATGAAGATGGGAGTCTATTTAGGACCTTATTTTACTAATAATATGGCAAAATACAAGGCCTTGATCATGGGACTGAATGTATCCCGATGTGGTGGTATTCGCCGATTATTGGTTAAAGGTGACTCACAATTAGTAATCAATCAACTAAATGGGACCTATAGTGTGTGGGATCCCATCTTACGGATGTACCGTTGTGCAACCTTGGATATGTTGCATATATTTGAAATGGTGACTTGTTAATTAGTCCCTCGACAATGGAATCACTTTGCGGATTCCTTAGCTAACTATGCTTTTGTGGAAGATGCCTTTTTCAATTGTGATCCAAGGGAGGCCTTACAATTACCTCCTAACATTAGCCCTGGACTACTTTGGGGTCTTCTTGCTGACATGTCATATTTCTGCCACCGATGGTTAGTTTGGGTTATGAGTCAGGTAGCCAGTGAGCACCTTCCTACTCTGTCATGGATGCATAGGATTGTGTATCATCATATTCATCGGACACCCCTTGCTATTTATGCAAGGGGGTTAGCTAATAACCTGATGCACTTAGTGTAGGGCCTAAGAGGCCTTATCCTTGGTTGGTTTTTTGCTTTAATAGAGTAACATTAGGACAATGGATTTTTTCAATAGTATGCTATGTTGAATGGTAGTAAAATGCTTTATTTCATTAGGCCAAGAGGGCCAGTTTTGTTGGTTATGAAATGTTATATCTCTTTAGGCCAAGGGAGCCATATGCCTGTTTGGTGCAAGTACGTTTAATGGTTTTCTATTTTAGTGATTGCATCACATAGGTTGGATGAAGTACCTAGAGGGAGCATTTGTTGCATAGGAGCTTCTTGTGGCCATTCCATGTGGAATTGTTGCCTTTCTGAGTTTTCCCTTAAGCTAATAGTGTTATATGTGTATGTGGGGGTTATTTTCTTTCATTTGTGGGGACCGGCAATCAAGGCATGATGTCCTAGGGTTTGGTTAGGTATATATGGAGGAGATTTGAGTAGTCATCTACCTCCTGTTAGAACATTGTCAAGCATTAAAGACCTGTGATAGAGGGTAGTCCGTGTGACCATGTCCTTCCTGCTTGCTAGGTAGCTATCCTAAGAGTCCTTGCTAGTGTGAAACAATTAGAGAAGCTTGCCAAAATATCAAAGAAGAGCAAGTTTTGAATATATCTAAAAATAAAAATTACATAGGTGTGAAAAAGGGGTTCTAGCCCTCAATAAAAAAAGAAAAAGGAAAAGGAAGAAAATTCCTAAAAGCAGTTGATTATCACCTTACGTGTAGCCTGGTAGGTTCTTGGGGACGAGTCAGATCCCGATGCCTTATCTTCCTAGGGGTAGCAACTAGCAAAAAAAAAAAAATCTGGAAGGTTGGAGCGAAAATAAAAGTGAGCGAAATAGAAAAGGATTAAGTGTTGCCTCACAGGAGCTTGGTAGGTTCTTGGGTACCGAGACAAGACAAGATGAGGCCGATGCCCTGTTCTCCTTGGATCGCTCTATGCTCAACTCCCTCCTTTTTACACGCCCAAGTATAGAAACCTTGAAAGGAAATGTGCTATAAGAAGAAACTCTGATGACTAAGCTATAGGAGTCCTTGCCTAGTAGGAGGTCGTGGTCCAATTGTCCTAAGTTAGGTAGGTAGTTCACACCACCACTAGGATGACCTCTTTGATAGCCTTTTTAGCCAATCTGTGTTAGAGCAGTTGGTTTTTGCCAAATTATATTGGGCCTATCCTTTGTGGATTCTCATGCATTGATTTTGTCACAGGGTAGGGTGAGAGCTATTCTTGTGCTTTGTTGAGTATATTTTTTGTGGCAGCTTTGGTTGTTGTTTGTGTAGATCAATTCATGGGAGGTGCCCTATCCCATGGTCACCAATGGGAGCAGTTTTTAAAGACTTGTCAAGTGCAAAAAAGAAGCAGATTAGTGTAAACTTTAGGCAGGAATCTAAAATCAATAGAAGCGGAACTTAAAGATCTGACAATTTTAAAGACCAACGAAGACGAAAATGCAAATCTTTGACCATTGCGGATTTTTGGTAATTTTTTCAATCACCCAATTGAAGAGACACAACTTCCTAGCTGTTTGGGATGTTGAGCTAGTCATGCAAAAATTTTCAGAACTCGATTTGGATGTCGAACGAGAGAAATGCGAGAGGTCGGATGACATTGGAAAGGCTGAAATGGCCAAGACTATTAAGAGTTTGAGCATGGGCCCTTTGGGGGGGCCATTGGCCCCTAATTAAGAATAAAAAATGAATTTTGGGAGAGGAGGGCGCCGTTTCAAAATAGCTTTTGGCGACGATTGTGGTAGAGATAGCATTGGCAACCTACAAAGAGACCGTACAACAAATCTTGGCAATGAATTCAGTAATTTTTCACTCCTCTTTGCCGCCTTCCATTCGTACAATGGCTGGCTGATCAAAAAGTCACAATTATAGTATTTCTCTCTCCTCCCTTCTCTCTCCTTTTGAGGGTTGTTCATGCGTATGGATCTATGCAAGAAAGGGAAGGATGGATGCGAGATACTGACGAAATGAAGGTCCCGAGGCAAAGGAGATCATAGATCAAAGTTGGAGAGAGCGTCAATGGTAGAAAATAAGCATCAGCATCCTCCCAACCATTAATTACGTGCCTCAAAAACCAGGTTTCTATGCGTAAGCACTCATTTTATCTGTTTTATGAAATTATTTGTAAATGGATTTCTTTGATTGAAAATGTTGAAATTTGTCAAAAATCTTAAAGAAAACCAAAAAATTGGGTCGTTTAACAATTTAAAATAAAACACGCAAAACCCGCAATTAAGCAATTTTCATGAAAATGATAAATTTTGGGGGTTTTATTGTGATTTTGGGGTTCATATGGGGTAGAAAGGAATATAAAGTCAATGCTCAGTAACTGTGATCAATTTCAACCTATAAATCAGTAATATCAAAATTTTTATTGAAATGCATGAAGGAAAATAGAGAAAAATGAGAAAATTTAGTTGTTTACACTAAAAATTTAGTAAAAAATAAGGTTTATATTCGTGAGTGTATGGCATGGTTGTAGCATGAGGGATAAGCCTCAATTCAACTGCTCTTCATGTTAAAGTCCATTTTTATCGCTTTTTACAAGAAAAACACATGAAAAACCGCTCTTTACACCTATCAATGATGCACAACCTAAACAATAGGGGGAAAGAGGGGTTTTGATGCTGTGATTAGTTGTTGAGAACATTGAAAATTATGATCTTTTTTTTTGCATACCATATAAGACATTTGTAAATTAAGCTTAAGTGGGTTAAGCCGCACGAGGATGCTCAGGGCTAACCCTTAGCAATGAAGCATGACGCATAGGTTGAAATCATTAAAAGAAATGTTTGTTGCACTACACAATGCTAATTTATAAATTTTTTGAGCACTAAGGCATTACCAATTGCATTGCGCATATCACATGGTAACTCCTGGATGCATTGTAATTGGTTTCCTATATGTATGACCCAATGCTGAGTTGTGAGCCACCTTAGCTATATGTTTAGGTGGTTGGCTTCTTTGAGAAATTGCCAAGTGAGGGAAATTCTATCTCTTGGATCATTCTAAAATAATAGTAGACCTTGTCATGTATATGTTATTTGTGCTAGCAGCACATCGAGAGGCCAATCCTCTCACTGTAGGAGAGCTGCAGTGAGGCCACAGCATTCAGTCGAAGGAATGCCTCCTTCTGTTTGTGATTACGAGGTATTTTATACCGATCTATGTGTAGGGACTCCCTCTAAGGAGTGTGGAGCTTAATCATTGGACTACAACTCAAAACAAACGCAAGATTCATGTTAGGTTAGGGTAGTGTGTCCCTTATACGCTCCTGGCCGCGAGGCTGGGGGGTGTGTTTTTTTTAGTGTAGAGAGGCCTGGCTAGTGCTTATAGCCAATGTCGGGCCTGTTTTAGATCCCAACAATGGCATTGGAGTAGGATCCTTGGCCATTCTGGGTTTAGGTATCTAAATCCAGGCATTATCCTTGTAATAACCTTTCGCCTACAACAAGATCTTGGGGACCCATCATTGCTTGACCATTCGTCGATCCCTATAGTTCCTTTCTGCCTCCTAGGTTCTGAATACAAGTTTCTAGCCTTGCAAGGTCATGATTGGGTGCTCCTAGGCGGCGGTCTTGGATGTTTCGATACCCATTTGAATTGTGGTGCATGGGCCTTGGCTTTGATTTCAGCGGTTTGCTAGCTTTGAGGTTTGGAGGGTTGTGACAAGTCATGACCCCCCTCCTTAGCCTTCATGGTGGGTTTTTCTACCGATGACCTTGCGCGCTTGGATGGAGCAGCATTGCCCTTGCTGAAAGTCGTGATTATTTGTACATTGTCGATGGAAGGTGAATACATTGAGTTGTAGTCGACGTTGCAAAGTGTCTTCTTTTTAAACATACGTCCTAACAGTGATTCCGTACTTGCATCCCTCGCATTCGACAACACATAAAAGATTAGGGGTATGCTTTTCGACTCGATAGAGAATGCAACCTTGCACTTTCCCAGAAGTGCATGTGGTCGACCCCCAAATGGGCTAAGTTTGGCATTGGTGGTCTATAACTATGGTTTGCTAATTTGAACCCAATGATCGTGAGTCAAGGTATTAAAATCAGTGCCCTCATCGATCAACGCATCAAATGTGTATGTTTGCTTGGCAATGATAGTCATGGGTAGGTAAGCTGGAGCTACGACTTCCTCATCTTCATCTTTGATTTTCGTGATAGTAGCCACCCGTAACTTGACAAGGGATTCTAGCAATGGAGGCTCACGTAGTGGGTAGTAGTCCTTGGCACTAAAGGAGTAGCAATCCTCGTATTTGGTCTCGTCACTAAAGGAGTAGCAGTCCTTGTATTCCTCATGAGAACTATCCTCATCCGATTTCTCATCATCTCCTAATTCTTGATGTAGCGTTTCCTTTTCATCAATGACTAAGGCCCAATTGTGCATTAAGTTCAGGTTGTGCACCTTAGTCCACTGCTGCTTGGGTTCATCCAAGAGATTGTTGAGAGGTTTAAAGTTAGTTGCAGGGATAAGAGATTTTTTAGAGGTTTAAAGTTAGCTGTAGGGATGCTGGCTAACTTGCCCATCAGGTACTCTAGGAGCTCTTGGAGTTCTAGCCTATTGCTAGGGACATGGAACGTGACAAGTTTGGATGGTTGCAAGGGCTTCTGGCCATCATGTAGAGTGGCATTGTAGGCTCCTTCTTGGGCACTCTCTCTTTCTCCACAGCTTGCTTGTACTCTTCTTCCTCATCTAAGAATGACAGATCGATTGTAGAAAGTACATGAATCCAATCTCGCTCATTCTCTGGGCAAGAGATATACTTTGTGAGTGGCCCATAAGAGTTTATAATTTACACGTTACCCTTCAACATGTTGGAGATGGCATCCAAGTTGATTGGTGTGGTCTTCCATGTATCCATCTCTACTCTGAATGCCTCTGTTCGATTGCCTAAGAAGATCAAATCATTACCCCAGTCTTCTATGACCCGTGCATTGTGCATCTAGGGCCAGCCTAACAGGATATCATATTCCACTCCATTCATGGCTACAAAGTCAATAGAGAATTGGATTCCTGCAATCTTCAAGGGCCAATTCTTTAACACTCCAAATTGTTGCATTGATCAGGGTGACATTGAACCTAGCATTCTCAATAAGCGGGTTATCCCAGTCCTGGAGTACTACATGGCTCAACATACTAACTCTTGCTCCTGTATCTACAATTCCCTTTCTCATAGTGTCTCCCAAAGCTAGGACCAGCATGACTGCATGCCTTTCGATGCCTTCCCAAAAAGCATTGAAGTGCAAGGACTTGGGCATCGAGTGCAGTGTCAAACTGGGTATCTAAGTTACCATGTCATGACCATGTAGATCAATTGCCCCTTGCTCCATTGGTCCTTTAACCCACTACTTCAGTTCTTGTCATAGCATTAGATGCTGCCTAAGTAGATCTCCTAGGCTTAGAGTCACCAGGGTAATCATTAGCGTGGTGATGAGGAGGTCATTGAATACTTACCTCTCTCCTAACTCTATGTTTCTTGGCCAATGGCCCTAACTGGTTTGCTAGCCTGTAGTGTGTAGGATCTATTTAAGCGGCACTACTTGTGGTACAACCACATCTCTCAACTTTGGTCGTAGAGACAAGACTGGTGTTCTTGCACAGATCATCAATCTCATCTTCCAATATGGTCTCATCATCCTTTAGGTCCTCCTAGGCTTCTTTCATCCACTCCTTGACCTTTTCAATGGCTTTGAGTTGGCACTTTGGGTTGGGGTACTCCCCGCCAACCCTTGCACTCCCAGGCTTCTCGATCATCTTTAGAGCTGACATTTTTGCCTTTGCATCTACCACCTTTTTTTTATAGGTAGCATCATGGCACTCTCGGTTTTTAGCATGACCTTAGTGTCATCTTTCTTTCTCCTTCAAGTATGGCTTTCCTTTGCGATTGAGGGTGTATCTAAGTTTGTAGGCCCTGGCAATGATATGTCACCTGCTTTGTGGGTCATGACATGCAATGGGATGGGTGTGTCCTCTCCGTTAAATGTCTCAACTCCAAGCAGCCCCAATGGTATAGATTGCTCATTTGATGCATTAGAGGGTGGCTTTCATCTAGGGCATTTGGCAAACATGTGAGTGATTCCACACTCTAGGCATCTAAGATATTAGCCTCCTCCCATTCAGGGCAGCATGAGGAGATATGTCCTAGGTGTCCACAAGTCCAATACGAGATTCATTCTAAGGTCTACCCTCCAAAGCCTCTACCTCTACCTCTACCTAATGCCATCACCAGTACAGGTTGCTAATCCATAAGGATTGTGTTTCCCTCTTTGCCATACGAGATGTAAGGGTGCACATAAACCTCTTCATCATTTGGCTCCTCCACATAGTGGACTAGAGTGGATGGGCTACGTAGGGTCTAGGTGGTCTAGGTATGCCTGTGGGGTTTATCTCCATCCTAGGAATGGCTGGTTTGGCATCATTAGGTGCCAGGAGAGCCAATGGGGCTTCCCTCCCGAAAAAGTTTTGCAACCTATTCACTAGGAAAGGTTGTCCGTGTGGTTGCAAGTACGTGAGTCTCCTTGGTAGTCAGCAATGCATAACATCATGACCAAACCTAGTGCAATTGGTGCAAGGTCGGGACCTTAGGTCCTAACACTCGAGTGGAAAGTGGGTTTTTGCCACCATACATGCATTGGACATGAGGGCGTGTTGGTCGTCTCATCATTTCTTGTAATTTGGCTAGCTCCGCCTTCATCTTCGCCCTGAGTATTTGGGCCTAATATTTTGCTTGATGTTGAAACTCTCTCAAAGTTTCTAACATTTGTCTATTCTCAGGTTGAGCTCTTGGAGCTTCTCTCTTTGAACTGGTCGTCCACTCTAATGACCTCATCAAAGACCCTAGCTAGCGTTTCTTGTTGCAAGCTTCAATTGCCTATCAAGGTCTTGTAGAGTTCCTCAGTTCTTATCCCATTGATGAAGATTGTAGAGACCGCTCTTTCGGTGGGTCGCTCACTAGTTGGGATCCCCTTGAAGAGACTCCGCATGTGGGTGACATAGTCTCTTATGCCTTCCTTGTCCTTTTTCTTGACATTCATCAGTTGCACTAGAAGGTTGTCGGAGTACCTAGGCTCGGAGAATCTCTTAATGAAGGGACTTTTGAGGTTGTTGAATTGAGTCCGCTCAGTAATGTCTAGACTCATGTACCAGGTCCTATCCTTATCTCCTAAACCGAAAGCTTGTGAGCCCAGAGTAAGATTGGTGAGGCCATTGGCCTCTCAAACTCCTCTATGAAACCATATGGGTCATCGTCTGGCTGGTAGTTGTCTAGTTGCTTAGCCATGATAGGGATTCTTAATTGGCTCTCAGAGCCCTGGTTAACTCCAAAACCTATAAGCAACAAGGTTGCCATCGTAGCAGCGCTCTGCTCTGCTAACAAGTTGTCTAGCAATCGCTTCATAAAAAATATCGCTCAACGTGTATCACCTTCCAATGCTCTTTCCCTCTCTACATCAAGGCATGTCCTATTTGTGCTTGCTAAGGCTAGCACTCATTGAATCGTGCACATTTCTATGCTTTGTCTCACAAGTTTGTTGTTCCTGATTGTAGGTCACTATACCCTACAAAGCTTCCTATGCTAGTCTCCTCTCCTCTTCAAGGTCTACTATGATATCCTCAGATGTTCTACCATGGTTATAGGTCGTAACTGATGACTAGCCGCTAGATTTTTATCAAGAAACCACCTAGGTCACTCTTCGCCATGTCTCTGGTTAGTGCTTGCTTTTGTCATATTCGCGGTCTCGTGCTCCACTAGGTTGCCGATGATCGAATCGGGTAGATCCATTCCTTCAATGGTGTTGGTCCTTGTAGCATCTGACTCCTGGGTCGCGTCTGTCCTTGGTCCTATACTTTGGGGTTCTCGATCGCCCAACTACATTTTAGGGTCTTCTCCTACTAGTGGATTCACTAATTGTTAGGTCTAAGTGAGTTCCCTATTATTTACAAACAGTCCTCAATTAAACTCACTTGGTGTGTGTGCGTGCTCACTTCCGTGCACCATGTGAAATCAGGTTTTTGGCTTTTCTTACATGAACTTCAAGTGTTGGAAAACAATGTGGATGCAAATACAAGGTGATGATTGTGGCTCTTGTACTCTCATCCACGTACTCCGCTAATGGGGATCTAGGCTCAATTCCTGGTCACTTTCTCTGGTCTTTAGGGTTTGTGCTATGTGGTTTAGCTTGCTCAAGGTCAAATGGGGTTTGGTGGTTAACCTATGGCTCTAAGTGTGTTGAATATGCTAATATGAGTGTTAGTATTGTGCCTTACCATTTGGCTGTGATTTCTAGGGTTAAATTTGCCTATAAGGCTTTCTGTGAATTCCCCTCTTGTGGGTTGTATTCTCTATCATTTCATACGCACTAATTTTTTCACTTTTGATATGTCAAAATCTGGTCTGATTCTGCAATGTCTGACTTTAGGAATCGAACATCCAATTTGACAGGTGTCTAATTCTGTATTATCCGATTTTGATGTCCAATTCTAGGATGTTCAATACAAGATGCGTCCAATCGGACAGGTCAAGCTAGTCCGATTTGAGTATGTCTGATTCTAGGAATTGGATAGAGTGGTCCAAGTGTCCGATCCTCAAGATCGGACGCGTGGTAGTGGTTCAATTATTGGGGTGTTCGATTTTGGTTGGCCGATCAGCCAATTGGACAGTTCGAGTCTGAGTGGTCTAAGTTAGATTCTAGGAATCGAACGACAACCCAAGGCGTCCTAGCATCCAATTCTGGGAATCGAACACGCCTGTGGATTGCATCCGATTCTATCGGCACATGAACCACGGGGATGAAAATCGCTTCGTGCACCACTAATTTTTGGCCACGCGCACTAGCAAGATTTACCATGATCAAAGGTTAGATGCACCGAAAGATTTATACACACCTGATCCAAGCAATAAACTTCTGTGGCCTTTGATCGATTCGCTAGAAGCACCAAGTCTTGCACAAGATCTCAAGCTCTCTCTCTACTGCAAATCCTAAAAATGAGGTCTCCCTTTGCCTCCCTGAGTCTTAAACCCTTGCTAGACTCAACCTCAATCTACCTTATCACTCCTCATGTGATTCTAATACCTCCAAGTACTCCTTTTTTCCTTTTTTCTTCTTATTTGTACCCTGTTTCGACTTGTTCAATAACAGAAACCCTAAAGCTTTTTCCTTCAATTTCTTGGTCATATTCTACTCTAATACAACAAAATATGTATTGCAAAGATTAAAAATCCAAAACCTCCTACCTATCTCAAGCTCTTGTTCAGGGATAAAACCCTTACTTTGTTGCTCGATTTGAGGCACGCAAGTACTCAAGCTTGAATCCATTTGTCCCGGCAATGGAACCAAAATGTAGAGGCGACGAGCTCACGCTCAACCGCCAAGACCCACAAATTGCTTATTAATCAAGAATTTCAAGCGAACACCTATGGCTATCTCTCACTTAGTCGGTGCACCTTCGATCCTACTGAGGTGTAGTGAGCTTACCTTGATGCCCAAATGAGTTGCCTCCTCCCTCAAGCACACCACTAGCTCCATGATTCATGATGCAAGCCCAAGCAACCTCAAGCCTCCACCTTCAAGCTTCATCCTCCATAGTCGTGCACGAGACAAGAGAAGAGAAGAGAAGAGAAGAAGAGAGGAGATTATGGAGAGCTTCTTCTCCTTGATCCCTCAACCTCACACACTCACTCCCTCACACTCTCACTCTCCCTCTCTCAAGCACACACAAGCAAGCAAGAAGGAGAGAAGAAGAGAAGAAGATGAGTCCACTTTGCCACATACCAAAGAATGAGCTCCTCATTCACTTTTCAACTTTAATTACAAAACCCTAAATCCCTTTTGGGTGGGCATGCCCTTATCCCCTTTTTTACATAGTGCATAGGCTTTTTGTCCCCTTTTGGGTGGTCATCCCCTTATCCCCTTTTTTACATGCCCGGCTAGGCCCTTTTTCCCATTGTCCTCCTATCTTCCTAGCTTTCTTTCTATTGCACATCTACCTTTACAATTTGCACAGGAGGGAGCCCGGTGCACTTTTACAAAAAGTTTTAGAGGCGGCTTGCATTTAAAAATGCACTTTTTCCTTTGACTTATCTTTTGAGATAGCCCTTGTGCGTTCAACCGTTTACCTTTCTACTTCTTTCGTTGTGTTTGATTTCCTTCTGGGCCACCTCTTTTAGGTCCCAACTTGCGCTTTTTCACATTTCTGCTTTCTTCTTGTGTTGAGATTAACACTAGGAGAAAAGCTTTCAAGTATGAGGTTTAGGGTAATAAACTTAGGAGCTTATGAATGTTTACTGGGAATGGATTGGCTGATTCCCAATGATGTTCATATCCATTGTGGAAAAGGTCAAGTCACATTTCAAGATTTGAATGGTGAATTAGTGACTACACAAGGTAAAACACAAAAACCTAAACTTCAATTAGTAAAATCTTCTCAAATTGTGAAAGGCCTAAAGAAAGGTTTACCTATTTACTTGATCAAGCTTAACAAGGTAAATCAAGATGGTTAGTCAGAAGAAGAACCATCCTGGTTAAAAGAATATCCTGGCGTATTTCCTGAAGAGCTAATTGAGTTACCTCCGGAAAGAGAAGTCGATCATGAGATCAAACTTTTTCCATGAGCTGCTCTAGTTGCAAAAAGACCTTACAAAATGTCTATTCATGAAGTCATCTAACTAAAAGAGCAACTCAAACAAATTCTAGAACAAGGGTATATTCGACCAAGTAATTCACTATGGTGAACCCCAATATTATTCCAAAAGAAGAAAGATGGAACTCTCTATCTTTGTATCGACTACCGTGGGATAAACCAAGTAAAAATGAAGAATAAGTACCCGATCCTGAGGATAGATGAGCTTCTTGATCGTCTACAAGTAGCAAGGATCTTTTCTAATATCAAATCACAAGAATGAAGCTATTTCTAAAACTGCCTTCAACACAAGATATGATCATTTTGAATTCATCGTGATGTCATTGGGTTGACAAATGCCTTAGCAACCCTCAACGGGTTAATGCACGACATTTTCAAACCTCATCTTGATGATTTTGTTCTTGTATTCTTTGATGATGTCCTAACTTATTCTAAGGAGGAAGAAGATCATGAACCACTTCTTCACATTATTCTAGAGACAATGAGAACACACATTTGTATCCCAAGAAGAAGAAGTGTGCCTTCTTCAAAAGGAAGATTGAATACTTGGGATTCATAGTGTCTGTGCTGAAGGTATATCAATAGATCTTGCCAAGGTCAAAGATGTTCAAGATTGGCCACCCCCAACCACTATCAAGGAAGTGAGAAGTTTTCTAGGTCTAACAGGATGGTATAAGATATTCATCAGTAACTATGCCCAAATTGCGGCACCTCTTACAAACCTACTCAAAAAGCAAGTTGCTATTATTGGGACTCCAATTGAACAATCTAGCTTTGATCAACTAAAGCATAGTTTGATAAGTGCTCCTATCTTAAGGATACCTGACTTAAGCAAGGAATTTGAAGTTATCACAGATGCCAACTCTCTTGCATTGGGATGCGTACTAATGCAGGAAGGTCATCCTGTAGCTTACTCTTCGAGAAAGTTGAAGCCCAAGAAAAGAGTTATGCTACTCATGACCCAGAGTTGTTACCTATGATTCACGCTCTCAAATTATGGAGACATTACTTGCTTGGAAATAAGTTTTCTTTACTCACATATCATAAAAGTCTTAAGTGGTATTTTACTTAGCCTGATATTAATATGAGGTAACAATGTTGGATCAAAATTTTTCAAGAGTACGAATTTGAAATTAAGTTCGAACCTGGTAAAGAAAATGTAATAGCATATGCCCTTAGTCGTAAAGCCTTCCTTAATACTCTTATTGTTGAAGAACCATCTAGGGTAGAAACTCTGGTTACAATGGTATCAATGCTGACTAATCCTATACATAAGTTAGTTAGTTAAGTTATGAGTTAGTGAGATAGTTAGTTAGCTCATACATTAGTTAGGAAGGTCATCATCATCACTAGTGTCGTCGTCATTTTCTTTATCATTTTTGTCATCATCTTCGTCATCATCACCAAAATCGGTGTCGATAGCCTCACAAACCCCCCCAACCCTTGTTTTCAAAAAATTAAAGAGAAAATAAAATAATAATAAAGAGGGAAGCTCCCACTCTGAGTGAAGGAGCTACTTTTAACATAAAGAGAGGAGAAAGAGAAGGGAAGGGAGAGGCAGCATGCACTCCCTTCTGCCTATATAAAGGCATGCCCTCTACTCAATTGGGAAGGTAGAAAGAGACCTCGAGACGCTGCAAGAGAGAGTTAGAGAGAGAGAGGGAGTTACCCCAAGAGGCTATGAGAGAGAGCTAGGGAGAGAGATCGAGAGAGAGAGAGAGAGAGAGAGAGAGAGGTAGTTACCTCGAGAGGTTGCAAGAGAGGGAATTAGAGAGAGGGTTAGAAAGGGAAAGAATTAACTCAACCCCCTCTCTCTTGGTCTTCAACTAGGCAATATTCTCTCATACTCTCATATCCCGAATACATTCCTCCTTCTTTATCTCTCGAACCCACTTGCAAATGATGGCTCCAAAGCAATAATGTGCAAAGACGATGAGATCCATCGCAACCGGTGAAAGAATAGGTATTGCCAGAGATATGGGAGTGGCCAAGGTTGCCGGAGTTGCCACTACCAATGGAACATCGAGTGTGGTGAACGCAAGTGCAAGCAAAGACAAAATTCCCAATAACATCATGCCAAACCAGGTTATTCACAACTCAAAAATAGGCTATTATTTTCATATCGTCACATAAAATAAAAAGGTTTTGCCGAAATCTTTCATAAAATGTTAGCTTTTACATTAAATGGTACAATAACTACTTCTTAGATTGCATGGATAGCATCCATATAAAAATTAGGTACATAAAATATTAGCTTCCATATTTACATTACACAAAATGATAGCTTTTATCTAGAGAGTGTATTAGTATATGCATAAACTATTAACTGCTATCTATGATTTGTAGTTAGATTAGTCAAGATTATAATCCGTAGAATCATGAAAGGAATAGTTGTAGGAGGATATTGCATGAAATGAGTAAAGGACTATATGCGCACTCGAGATTAGTAAAATAACTCAATATATTTATTGTCAAACATGATAAGCTTAAGTGTTGATTAACATTTAAAAAGTGAAAGTTTATTTAAAGGTCTTGTGAATCATCTCGTTAAGTTAATTATCACAATATTTTTCTAAGTACCAACTAAAGGAAAATTGCTTATGTTGGGTAAGTTAGCCCTAAATGGAAAATTCATGTCTTGCTTAACAAAGCTGAAAGAATTATACTCGTCACTTCTTCATGGGGAGGAGGATACTCATTGGATTGTGAGGTTATCTTAGGTTAAGGAAATACCTTAGCTATGTGAAGATGTGAGATGCACGATGGTGTGATTGTCATTGCATCATTGATATATGCTTGAAAGGACTATTTGTGTTTGCTAGAATCTAGATCTCTTATTGAAAACATTGACAAATAGGATAAAATGAAAGATCATGCTAGGCTACCCCCAAGCTAGCTACGAGACCTGTTCGCTTTCATGGATGCAGATAGAGAGCAACACATAGAGTGAAGCAACATGCTTCCTCTCCCATTCTTCTCATTTACTGAAAGAACATAAGTCAAGTATTTACAAGTCACAAAGGACCATTCACACCAACCATAAAGACTAGAGTACCGACTTATTTAATATACCTGACTAATATAGCTAGACTAGCTATGTGGTCAAACACACATGAAAGAGCTTGATTTTCTAACACTCCCCCTCAAGCTCAAGACAGTATCTGTACACCAAGCATCTGCCTAAAACCACAGAATTTATCTTTACCCAAGGACTTGGTAAAGATATCCGCAACCTGTTCATCTGTCTTTACATGCATAAGATCAACTCGTCCTGCAAGAACCATCTCTCTAATGAAATGGTAGTGTACCTCTATGTGTTTCATCCTAGCATGATAAACTGGATTCATAGCCAGGAGTACACTACTCAGATTATCACATAGTAACTTCACTGGAGCATCTACCTGTATGTCCAAATCAGCCATAAGCTTGAGCAGCCATGAAATCTCGCATGCTGCCAATTTAGCACCCCTGTACTCTGCCTCAGTACTCGACAAAGCAACCGTAGGCTGCTTCTTGCTGCTCCAGCTAATCATACCACTACCAAATCCAAATGCATATCCACTCGTAGATCTACGGTCATATGAGCAACCTGCCCAATCTGCATCCATGTATCCATTCAATGTCAAGGGCTTATCTCTGACATAGAACAGCCCATACTCTATGGTGGACTTAACATATCTCATAATGCGTTTAACTGCATCCAAGTGCGGCTTTCTAGGCTTCTTCATAAACTAGCTTATGAGCCCTACAGCATAGCTCAAGTCAAGCCTAGTGATGGTCAAGTAAATCAAGCTGCCAACCATCTGCCTGTACATAGTTACATCCTCTACTTCAGCCCCAGTGTTCATGTCTAACTTGACATTCTGATCAAGAGGTGTATCCAACGGTTTGCATTCAGCCATGCCATACTTCTTCAGCATCTCCATGGCATAGTGCTTCTGCATCAGCCATAAACCATTTTCAGCTGGAACTACCTCAATGCCCAAGAAATACTTCAGTTCTCCTAGGTCTTTCATGTCAAATTCAGATTTCAGCATCTTCATTACATGATATATGCCCAAGTCATCATCACCAGTGATTATCAAATCATCAACGTATATGACCAGCACTACCAAGCCACTGTCAGTCTTCTTTGTAAATAGGCTGTGATCAGCCCTGCCAACAGCAAAACCCAATCTCTGCAAGTAGTTACTGATCCTAGCATGCCAAGCTCTCGGAGCCTACTTCAGCCCGTACAATGCCTTTTTCAGCTTGCATACATAATGCTAAAAATCAGGGTGAACATACCCTTCCGGCTAAACCATATAGACATCCTCTGCTAGGTCACCGTTAAGGAATGCATTCTTAACGTCCATCTGCTGCAATTTCCAGCCTTTAGCAGCAGCCAAGGCAATCACAGTGCGTATGGTTGCCATCTTGGCAACAGGGCTGAATGTTTCCTCATAATCAAGTCCATACTATTGGGCATACCCCTTTGCGACCAGCCTGGCTTTGTATCTCTCCACACTGCCATCTGACTTGCATTTGATTTTGTAGACCCATTTTCAGCCAATAGTCTTTTTCCCTTCAGGCAGTGGCACTAAATCCCATGTCTTATTTTCAGCCAAGGCATTCATTTCTTCGTCCATGGCTACACACCAGTTCTCATCTTTCACTGCTTCAGCATATGTACCTGGTTCTTTGACCTCCATCACTTTTGTCATGTAAGCATAATGCTTTGCGGAGTAGCCACTGTATGTCAACCTGTCAACAGGGTATTTGACCCTCTACGAGCGTCTAAGTTGTGGTGCACTACTCGATTCCCCTCTCTCATGAGGCGGAATATACCTGCTCTGCCTTGTGCCAGGCATATAGACAATTGGAATACCAAGTTCGCTGTCTAAAGTATCAGTAGACTCATAGCCAGAAGTCATTCTGCCAGGTGTCATCATACCAGATGCATCCTCAGTAGCTTTCTCTTTTCCTTTGCTATCCAAGACATCATATCTCCCCCTCACTAACATAGTGGTGTCAGTGGACGGTGAGCTCCTCAATCTCCCTGTCCATGGGGATACTGTCTGACTACTAGGTCCTGTCATAGCAGTGCTCTGCTGTAAATCAACTGTAGAGACATGAGTGGAAGGCATATCCAATGGCACTGCAACTAGTGATACATACCAAGAGCCCATCTCATCAAAGATAACATCCTTGCTCACCAAAGTCCCCCTAGTAGAGGGATCATAGCATTTGTATGCCTTCTTCTCCTGCGAATATCCAATGAAAACACACTTCTGCACTTTGGGATCTAGCTTCTTCCTTTTCTCATCTGGAATATGCACATAAGCAAGACAGTCAAAGACTTTCATGTGACTTACATCCAGCTTATAGCCATACAGCTTCTCAAACGGTGTCATCTCATGAATACCTGCAATGGGAGTCCTGTTCAGAATGTATACGGCTATCATAACAGCCTCTGCCCAATAGTAAAGCGGCATATGCTTTTCATTCATCATGGCCCTAGCAACTTCCATCAGAACCCTGTTCTTTCTTTTAGCTACTCTGTTCTGCTGCGGAGTGTAGCTGCAGGTTAGCTGCCTACGAATGCCATTTTCAGCCAAGAAATCATCAAATTCATTTGATACATACTCCCCACCACTATCAAATCTCAAGCAAGAGATGTAGCATTGAAACTCCTTCTCAACCTGTGCTTTAAATTGCTGAAAAATAGCAAAGACCTCATCTTTTGTTTTCAATATGTAAAGCCAGGTATAGCGACTGTAGTCGTCAATGAAAGATACATAATATCTGGAACCTCCCATAGATGCATTATGAGCTGGCTCCCAAACATCAGAGTGCACTAACTGCAATGGACGTGTACTCTGCCTTACATGCTTGACAAACGGCAATCTAGACTGCTTTACCGAACTGGCAAGCATCGCATACATGACCTCTGAATATTGGAACTTGGGTAAACTTGTAACCAGCTGTTTTTTCTGCATAATTTGCAGCCTTTGCAAATTGACATGCCCCACTCTCTTGTGCCATATTTCCAAATCCCTAATAGTGCCAGAACCATGGGCAAACATAGCTGAATTTAGCTCTGGCAAAGAAACATCAAGAGTAAACATTCTGCCATTCCTTTGACCATGAGCTATCAACTTGCAGCCATTGCCAAACTCTTCAATAAAGCAGCCATGCTTATTGCATCTAACCTGCAAGTTCTGCTCCGTCCGACAGACAATAAGTTCTTCGTAATTGAAGGGACATGCAAGACATCATGCAAATTTTTCTTCCTGCCATCATGAACCACAAGAGGCACTTTGCCTTTATGCTCAATGCTATGCTACATGTCATCACCTGTGCATACATAGCCATGCTTTTCAGCCACCATATCAGTGAACCAGTCACCATGAGGGGTCATGTGATTCGACGCCCTTGAGTCAATGTACCACACTGCATCATCAGATGATTTTTCAGTAGCCTTATCTTTGACATATTGCATGGCAAACAGTCTATCACCAGAGTCATCTGCTTGACTGGACGTAGCATAGTGTCCATGTTGTTTGCCCTTCTGGTTTCCCTGCTTCTTCCAGCAGTCCTTTGCAATATGCCCATACTTTTCGTAGTAATGACAATCCTTATCCTTGTTCAGATTGTCAGACGAACACTACTGCTGCCATGAGCCTCTGCTAACGGGAGTTAGATCTCCCCCTGCCTCAAAAATTTCCACCGCCTCTTGCATTTGATGACTGCTGATTGCTATTACCATAAGATGCATTCTGCTGACCTCCTCTGCCAGATCCAGAGCCCCTACCACGGCTACCACGGCCACGCTGATTCGAGTAAAAAACTGCATCCTTATTCTTTGAACTGCTTGACCCTGTAGCTAAGCCAAGCTTCACCTCTTCATGAATCAATAATGCAACCAGCTCATTAAAGTCAGGCATTTCAGCCCGCACAGACACTGAAGTGTCAAAAGACTTGTATTCAGGACCCAAGCCATTCAAAGTCACTGCAACCATATCTTCATCTTCAACATGTGAACCAACAGATGCCAGCTGATTTGCTATGGTCTTAACCTCTGTGACATAATCCTATATGGATTTGCTCTTTCTCTCCATGTTATTGAATTTCAGCTTCAATTGTATCTTCCTGGCACTTGTGGTTGTGCCATAATATTTGACCAATATGTTCCATGCATCTGCTGGGGACTTACAGTTCATGATCTGCATCACCATAGCATCCGAGATGCATAATGATAACCAATGTAAAACACTGCGAGCTCTTTCCGTCCAAGCTCGATGCGCTCATCTTTGATTAGTTGTAGGATTCCTTTCTGGAACTTCAGGTTCAGCCTCAACACCTGTCACTAAGTCCCAGTATCCCTTGCCTATCAGAAAGTTCTCCATGCGAAACTTTCATATTGCATAATTGTTGCTATCAAGCTTTTCCCCCACAATCTAGGTTATGTTTTCAGTTCTATCTTCATTTGCCATTTTGTAGACACTGCCTGACTACCTGCAAACCAAGGTCTTCTTAACAGTTCAGTTTCAGCCCACAACTGTTTATGATAGTTTTCTGCAATTAATTGCAGTAAAAAACTAGGGTATTGACACCAACTAATGTAATGCAATGCTTCAGATGAAGACAATGCTTGTTGCCTACAGATTTTGACAATTTTCCAGCCTGTTTACACTTTCAGATCTGAGTATTTTCTTCAAGGAATTTCATCTCAAAGGCATGAAGATAGATATATATGTCTTCTAAAGTGCATCTAGGCTTCAATGAAGTCCACAAAGCATGTTAGCAAGCTTCAAGCTCCAACAAAGATCAAATACAAGCTACCCTATCACTGTTTACAACTGGACTGCTCCTATTTCAGATCTGTAGATCAGATCTGTAGCTAATAACTAAGCACACATCCAAGCATTAGTATGCCAAGACCTTCAACCACCTTCCAAGGTGTATATGCAAGATGTAGATTGCTTGATAAGCTCCCAATGCCTTGTTTTGCAGTCAGATATGTCTTTAGCCACAACAGGCGCAAACACGCAGACTTGTCTGGAGTATGCAACAGCAGCATTCGATGACAATGATGATCATAGAGCACACTCTAGTGCTCAATGAGGCCCTAAGAGACTACCCAACAAGCTATAGCAAGCTCTTGCATAGATAGAATCCATAAACCCTGACACATACCTTGATAGAGTAACAATGGCAGCCTTTCTTCTTCATAGAGACACTCTGTCTTCAAGCTTCAAGTCTTCTTTTCCAGTGCATTCCACCAGTGAGCCCATTCATGGCTCTGACACCATGTTCGCTTTCATGGATGCAGATAGAGAGCAACACACAGAGTGAAGCAACATGCTTCCTCTCCCATTCTTCTCATTTACTGAAAGAACATAAGTCAAGTATTTACAAGTCACGAAGGACCATTCACACCAACCATAAAGACTAGAGTACCGACTTATTTAATATACCTGACTAATATAGCTAGACTAGCTGTGTCCAGCTCATGTCGGTCAAACACACATGAAAGAGCTTGATTTTCTAACAAGACCCTTCTCCAAGGGGTTCATGGTTATCAGTTCAAGAGGCTTAGACCGGTTTCGTATAGCGAAAAGGTATGGCTAGTCGTAGGGATAGTCTCGAGTAGTAGGAAATGTGGATGCCAGTGGGGGGCTTTGGCTATAAATTGTGTATTACTACTAGAATCTAACAAGACCCTTCGTGACCCAAGATGGGATCCTAGTGTTGGTAAATCAACCTCAATAGGACTAAATGTAAAGGGGGATAGCATCAATTCACACGGTGAACATAGGACGAGATGTGTGCTTAAGAGTGTGCTAGTGTGAGTGATATGATGTAAGGCAGTATGCCCATGTGTGTGTAGGCTAGAATCTAGGAGAGTACCATGTGTGATGTGGAGAGAATCATGGAGAAATTAGAGGAGAGATTATAAGATCTGGATTCCAGTTCATGGAATCATCGATGATGTCAAGTTGTAAAATTTCTGATCTATATATTATGGCTCTCTCATGAATAAAGTTTATTTATTGTGTACCTTCTATTGCTTCCGATGCCTCATTTTCAATATGGTATCAGAGTTAAAACCAACCTAGCCTAGTCTAAACCCTAGCTAGGTACCATGTGGTCATCCCTACCAAATGACCAGTTCTGAGTTTCTCCCTTTCTGCTTGATCTTGGAAGACTAATCTCCTCACATCTGACCAATTGATTCCAGGATGCTTCTAGCTCAGTGTTCCTAGCCTCAGGGCGCACTCTCTAACCAGAGGGATTCATGAGAAAAGCTGCATAACTACCCCATTTTCACTTCAATTGTCAACCTCCTTTGTTGTATCTGCTCATTAGGTGAACCATTGTCAAAATGCTCTTATAGGAACCTAGGTGACATCATTACTACGAACCTCTCTGTGTAGTTTGGAAGCTTATCTTCTAGTATTCAAGCTGCTACAGTCGAAAAGTTGTGACAATCTGCAGTAGCAATGGCAACTTATTTTGAGCTTAATCTTCAACCAACTTTCTGCAGGATCTTTTTCACTGTATAGAGCACCTTTCTATTGCAAAAGCCCCTTCGATTTTGCTCAGTAACTCCTCAATTTTGACCTACATCAAAGCCCTATCTAAAATTTGACATTTTGGGCATGCTAGTCAAAGTTTGACTATTTTCATTAACTAAAACTCAGTCAACTAAACAGTGAACTAGTCTTCAAGTGTGAGAAGGAATATTGTTCTTGAGTATGTCATTGCATTTGGAAAGTATTTAATTACTATTGCATCAAAATTATTTCAAATGCCAAGCTCTTGTTGCTCATCTAATGAGGGATATGTGAAGAAGACCAAGTCAAAAAGGTGGGTCAAATATCAAGTCAAGAAGGCATCAATCAAAAGGCTCTGGGAGTATGAAACTAAGACCAAACCACTCGGATATCATTATGCCAAAAGTCTTGGTTTTTCAAAATTCCTTGCAATGAACATGCATTTGTATGGGGATGGTAGTTTCTTCTGCCCCAAGGAGGAATAGTTCTTTTCAGTATTAACAAATTCTTGGGTGCTTGTGCTCTCCAAGATTAGTTAGGAGTTTTTTCCTTTTTAAAAGAGTTTAGACACTTTTTTTGTCGAGATGCCTTCGAAGGATAATGACTTAAGCTTCAAGTTCTCTAGAACTTCATTTCATACATGGCAAACTAGGATCAAGTTGGTCCTCATGAAGAAAATTTTATGGAATATTGCAAATAGAAAGGAGAAGAAGCCTCAAGATCCTACTCAATCCACAGCATGGGAAGTTCGTGATGACAAAGCACAAGCCATAATCAAGCTAGAGTTGGATGATACCTACATCCATCATGTGGATGAATGCAACAATGCCAAGGACACCAGGGATGTTCTGAATACTCTCTTTGGATCCAAGTCAAAGAGTTCCAAGTTTGGACTTCTACTTGAGTTTTTATGTCTTGAAATGAAGCCTCAAACCTCACTTGCTTCTTATTTGAATTACATGAAAAGTCTCCTAACTCAACTTGCTGGTATTGATTTACAGATTGATGAAGATATCTCAATCGGTGTATTGCTTAAACCCCTTCCTAGTACTAAATATGACAATGTTGTAACAACTCTCACCAATATGCCAAATCCACGACTAGTGGAAATAGAAACTTCTTTGCTTGAGGATGAGAAGAAAAATAAATTCAAGCAAGAATCTCCACCTGCTGCTACAAGATCATCTACAAGAGAGGAAGTACTTTACCACAATGGATTTTGTGGCAAAGGGAAATACAAGTACAATGACGCCATCATTGGTGATTTCTGCCACAAGCCAAGCCATAAAGAGAGGGATCGTTTTTCAAGGAAGAAAGTACAAAGAGCCTATCTCATGATCATCACCGACAAAGAAGAGCATGATGAAGAAGAAGACCATGAGCATCAAGAGGAAGAACACTAGAATCTCAGCATGGAAGTGAAGAAGAAGGGGGGCTTAAAACTCCTTCAACTTCGTTTGATAACCGTTTATTTTGAATAAAGATGTAACCCTGGCACATTAACCTCGTCTTGATATTGTATACCAATCCCAAAGGTAAAATCATTGTAAGTCATGGCTAAACCTCTGACCCAAGTCTCCTACACCTTCCACACCACTGAGAAACCATGTCCCTGCATTGGTCATGGATGACCAAGTCACATCATGCCTAAACTATTGTACATCCTGAGTTTGAGAGGGGGTGTTGGTAAATCAAACTCAAGAGGACTAAATGTAAAGGGGGATAGCATTAGTTCACACAGTGAACATAGGACTAGATGTGTGCTTAAGAGTGTGCTAGTATGAGTGATCTAATCTATGATGTAAGGTAGTATGCCCATGTGTGTGTAGGTTAGAATCTAGGAGAGTACCATGTGTGGTGTGGAGAGAATCATGGAGAAATTAAAGAGATTATAGGATCTGGATTCCAATTCATCGGTCTATCATGA
>NW_028229561.1:0-124041 GCF_053477565.2 Lygodium microphyllum | reverse complement strand
GCCGATCGATTCACTTGAAGTTCAAGCTCTCTCTCTCTCTCTCTCTCTGCTAAAGGTAAAAATGAGCTTTTCCCTTGCCCTTTGGAGCCTTAAACCCTTGTTCCACTCAGCCTTGACCTCTCCAATTGCCCCCTTGTGGTATTAACACATCTAAGCTTTCTTTTTCCCCATTTTTCCCTTATTTGTGCCTTGCTTGGGGCTATTTTAAAACAGAAATCCTAAGTCGATTCACTCCAATTTCTTGATCCTATCCTACTCTAAATGCAACAAAAATCAAATCCCAAATATTGAAATGATTTTTCCTACTTGTCTACTCATCAAAAACCTGAAAACTTACTTGTTTTGAATATCAAAAACCCCAAATCTCCTACCTATTTTAAGCACCAGTTCAGGGATGAAACTCTATTTCAATGCTCGATTTGAGATGCGCAAGTGCTCAAGCTTGAATCTGTTGGTTCTGGCAACGGAACCAAAATGTAGTGGGAGCTCACGCTCAACCGCCAAGACCCACAGATCACTTATTGCTTTAAGCGTTTCAAGCAACGAGCACAAATGGCTATCTCTCACCTAGTCAACACACCTTCGATCCTATGGGGGTGTAGTGAGCTTACCTTGATGCTCGAATGAGTAGCCTCCTCCCATAAGCAAACCAGTACCTCCATGATTTGAGATGCGAGCTCAAGCAACCTCAACCCTCCACCTCCAAGCTCCATCCTCCATAGCCATGAGTGAGACAAGAGAAGGGAAGAGAAGAAAAGAAGAAGAGAGGAGATGATGGAGTACTTCTTCTCCAAGATCCCTTGCACACTCACTCCCTCACACTCCCTCTCTCATGCACACACAAGCAAGCAAGAAAATGAGAGAAGAACTTCAGTGCTTTCCTTCATCCTTGAGAGCACCTTGCTAGAATATTCGATGCTCTCCCACGTTTTTTTTTTTTTGAGCTTGCTTTCTCCTCCACTTTTCTTGCCTTGGAAGAATGAGCTTCTCCATTCACTTTTTGACTTGGGCTTCCTTGGTCTTCTCTACTTCTTTTTGGCTACATGATCCATGCCAGTGACATGTCTTGTAACAACTCTTTTGATGAATTTGTGGTGGCAATCTCTCTTTCGTTGGTTTTTGTGTTGGTCACCTCAGCTCTCAATGCCATTTGCCTTGATTTACTTTTCGATTCATATATGTTCTTCAAGGTCTCCTAGGATTTCTTAAGAGTTGTCATACCAATTAGATGGTTGAGGATGTCATCCTTGATACTCATCTTCATCATGTGGAAAAACATGGTGTGTTTGTCCCATTTGGCCAATTCTTATTCAATAATAACATCTTCTCTTGGTCTATTCATTGAGGCTAGCTCCTAGGAGTCTTGGAAGAAGAGGAGTAACTCCATCTTCACTCTTCAAATGGCATAGTGAGTGCCATTGAGCTTTTCAACTCCATCCAAATGTAGAATAAATAGACTAGGGGCAATGAATAAAGTGAATGGGAATTTTCACACAAACAAAGACTCACACTAGGCAAGATTCTAATACCACGTGAAAAAAGTAGATGGCTAGAAGGTTCAATTTAGAGCCAAAACAGTGAGCTCTATTACAATACATTTTCATTATTTTACAATGCTTTACAGTTCTTAAATAATGCTTAACTAATGCCTTCAGCAGTGCCTAAATTTGGATAATGCTTTTACAATTGTTGGATAGTGCTTGAAAGTGGTCAAGTAGTCCTTTAAATTGGTTGGATAATGTTTTAAAACACTTTGAACACAGTTGATTGTTTAATAAAGAGTGGCACTAAATTCTATTGAGATAATAAAGTTTTTGTACAAATCTTAATCAAACCTACAATGGATAGAGAACACATGATTGATAATACCATTGAACTCTTTATTCATAATAAAAGGGCAATTATGGCTACCTAATACAAGTAATGGGCTAATTCCCAAATCCAAAACTAGTACAAAGGAGGAAGGAACAATATAGAAAATGTGGGTTACACTCAACTCTACTCAATAGTACACTCTATGGTGTCTATTATCTACACAGGATTAGACAATACTAGATTGTGATATGACTGCAACGTGACTATTGAGACTGAAGTCCGGCTGCTCAAAACAACTTATATAACTTTCTTAGTGAGTGAATCTCAAGTTCCCCTTTGGTAGGTGGAAGGTCCATAAAATGGAGAACAACTCTTCTTCATACTCCAACACAAGATTATGGTTGTAGCTATAGATATTCAACTCCACAAATAGGTACATAGGTGTAGTCCTCAACTTTAGTAGTTAGGTGACCAACTAGATTCGTGGCTATACAAAATAATATAGAAATAAAATCTGGAAGATTCCTTTGGTCACATTATAATACTAAAAAGATGAACATTTCACCTTTCTAGAACTTCAAAAAATATTGGCTAGATCGAGACATATCAGCCCTACAATACTGCTTTCTACAAAGGCCGTAACCAGAATGTTCTCCTTCATTAAAGGAGACTTTTCTATTGTTCATACCCACATGTTGCTATTACCAAAAAGTGCTTCCTTAGATCAATTGTATGCCTTTAAAAATATTCATTTTACATCATATTATCATTCTAATATCCTCCTTGACCTTTGTTATCCCAAAAGCATTATTCACACCTTAGTGAAGAGATGGTGTGAGCTTGCATACTTTAATAATGTGACAACCTCTCTTCCCAAAATTTTGTGATAAGGGAGTATCGAGGCAAGATTTTGCTTTCTCAATTAAAATGTTCAATCAATCAAGTGCCTAAGTGCAAATTGTGCTCAATCAAGCTTCGTACTTTCCAATTAGTAGTGTGTCGTGCACAAACAACTTTTGAGCACAATTCATGATCATCTCTTTCTTTAGTTCTAGGTCATGATGTTCCCTCAAATTGTCATGGCCTCCTTGGTTCTTTCAATCCCAATTGGGTAGTCCTAGATGCAATGTGAGTTCCCTAACATGTAGTGTAGCTAGTCCAGGTGATGTGGTGTGATTACATGCAATGTTGAGGATGTGAATGTTGCCTAGGGTTTTGTGGTTGTGCATTGGTTGTGTGCTATGATATGTGACTGAATGTGAGGTTTGAATGGACTCCAAGGTGTGTCTAAGGCACTATAGCTCCAAGCAAGGCTCTCTAACACAATCACAGGGTTTGTACAATGCACTTGAGCTTCTCTTTGTAATTTTAATTCCAAGAAGGTTGTAGTTCCTACTAGAGTTCCTTCCACACCCAATAATCAGACTCCACTAGAGCTACCATGCTCAAAGGTCTGCAAGTAGACACAAGATGACTTGTTTTCCCTCAAGTTATCAATGCTCCCAAGGGTTTACACTTGATCTTTATTCAAGTGGGGGTGCATTATGTGTTTGAGATTTTTGCACTTTAGATTTGATCATCATGTAATGGGTCTTCTCCTAAGTATGGAAGCAATGGTGTGGAGCTTCTATGAGATGCTACGAATTGCATCTAGCTCTACTTCCTAGGATGCAAAGGTAAGATCACTAGCTCCCTTTGTTACTTTTTTCCCTAACATGTGCAAACCTTCTAAGGTGCCTATAATTTTTCTTACCTTGAACTATCCAATGGAATACTCAAATGTAAGGTAGCCCTAAGCCTTGATAGTAGTTGCAGCCTTGGCCAGTTGAATAGCTCTAGGTTAGTTCAAGAAAGCTCAAACTTTCAGTGTTCTAGATATGGAATTGGGAGTTGGTGGTTGTTCTTGAATAGTCACAATTGGGCTTCTTACAACAATGTTGGAGAGTAGTTATAAACTCCACTCATGGAGTGCTCAAGACTATTGTTTAGGAGTTCTTTTGATCACTAGTTGGAGGAGGCTAAGGCCAAGCGCCTAGTTGGTGGAGGATCAAGTTAGAGGAGGCTTAGGCCAAGTTGGAGTTAGTTGATGTGGAGGGCCTAGTTAGAGATGGATTGAGGGCCGAGGGTCAAGAGGATGAGGCCAAGTGAAGGTGGGCCAAGGTCCAAGTGGATAAGGGTGAGTGAAGGTGGGCCAAGGCCGAGGATCGAGTGGACATGGCCAAGTGAAGGTGGGGGCCAAGAGTCAACAGCGGGGCCGAGTGGACAAAGTTGAGTAAAGGTAGGAAAAGGCCAAGGGCTCATGGGCAAGGCCAAAAACTAAGTGGATGAGACCAAATGAAAGTGGACCGAGGGTGAGGTTCTAGTTGGAGATGGGCCAAGGGCCGAGAGGAGAATGCAAAGTGAAGGTGGGCTAAGGTTGAGGGCCTAGTGGATGAGCGCAAGTGAATGTGGCTGAGGAGGTCAAGGTCCTAGTGGTGGATGAAGTCGAGTCAAGGTAGGTTGAGTGGATGAGGCCGAGTGCAAATGGACCGGTGGCCGAGTGGACAATGTCGAGTAAAGGTGGGTTGAGGTCAAGGATTGAATGGATGAGGCCAAGTGAAGGTGGACCAAGGACAAGGCTTGAGATCTGAGTGAAGGTGGACTAAAGACTAAGTGGACACGACTAGTTGGTTGAGACCAATGGCTGAGTGGACAAGGTTGAGGGTCAAGGTCCTAGTGTACAAGGATGAGTGGACAAGCCCAAGGGGCCAAGGGATGGATGGACAAGCCAAGTGAAGATGGGCCAAGACTGAGGGCTGAGAGGATGAGGTTGAGTGAAGTTGGGTTAAGGCTGAGGATAGAGTGGACGAGATTGAGTGAATATGGGATGAGGGTCAAGGGTTGAGTGGACAAGGCTAAATGAAGGTGGGTGGAGGGTTAAGGGCTAAGTGGACAAGGCCAAGTAAAGGTGCACTACAACTAAGGCCTAGTTGGATGTGAGCCGAGGGTCAGGGGCCGAGTGAAGTTAGGATGAGGGCCTAGGCCAAGTGGATGAGGCCAAGTGTGGGGAGGATTTTGAATGACAATTCTTAATAATGACCAACTTAACCTAACCCAATGAAGAGCAATGTCTCTTGGTAATGGTGGTGGAAACTATTCCCACCTTCTTCCTCTCTTTCCTTCCACTTTTCCATAGGATGAATAAACAAATACCATGAAGAAATTTCTTTTGTTTTTTTTTTGTATCATATTAATGCCTCGAAGATTCCTTATAATTCCTAGTCTACAAGAAAATTCATACCAAATCTTCAAACAACTAATCTACCTTATCTTGCTCCTTCTCTATTTCCTATCTACACCATGCCCCATTTTGGAGTCTGTGCATCAATTCCATTTTAGAGTCCAAGCTCCTATTTTATTTTGAATTGCACACTCTTATTCTATTGCATGGTGGATAGGATCTATGTTGTAATGATAGATTCCATCCTTTCACTTAAAGGTGAATGCTCCTAAGTGAGGAGAAAATAAGAAAAAATGACAAAGTACATTATATACATATAAGTACAATAGGATGAGGAATAGAAGTCATCTCATTTTATGCTCATTATAAGGAAGACATAACATTCCACTTGGAGACTTTTACTTTGAAGATATACACGATTCTCATCAATTGAGATCTTGACAAGCTCTATCTGCTTTGTCTTAGAAAATGAACCAAAATATAGGATCCTTCCAAAGCTCAAAATTTGACTTGATGAAACACCTATTGTTTCAAGCTCTTCTCCTGTTTCAACAATGGCCATCTCTCACATAGCCGATATATCTCTACTACTCACCAATGTATCCATCCTTCTCTCAAACCCCATGAAAGTGAGAATGAACAAATCAACAAGGGTGTAGCAATCTCACCTTTTTACCTTCTCCTTAACATCGTGATGTGAAAGATTGAAGGTGGCTTCGCAATTTATATGATGGTCCTCAATTTGTCTCTACTACTCCATGACTCTTGATCCAATCCTCAAGTGCTCAATCCATAATAAGAAACACAAAAAAGAAGAGAAGCCACCTAACCTCTTCTCCAATCTGCCTCTCACTCGAGAAGACTTTCCAAGTCCCTCACTAGAGTAGATGAGCCATTCAATTTTGGGATTTTATACATATGACTTTGAGTTTAGGCTTCCACTCAAGTTGGGTGCCTATCCTCCTTTTTATTTCTTAGGTGGTCTTTCCTGCCTTATGCACACATATTTAGATTACATGGCTACTCCAAAAGCAAACATAAGCTAGTGTCAGTATACTTGTTGATTTGCTGGGTCTTCCTTTCTGGCATAAAATATACATCTTGCATATTTTTTGCGATTAACATTGTTATTCTTCAATTTTTTAATTCTAGAGTAAAACAAATAATGTTTTGTGCATTATTGACCATTGTAATTCTAACAATCACTTACATATTAAATTGATAATTCATGAATTCAATGATGTACACACATCAAATCCAACTTGAATTGCTGTCAATTACATTAATCATAGATCAACACAACACTAATATAATAACCTTAGTTGGGTTAGTATTAACAAATAGCCTTATAAAAATAGTAATGCTAATCTTGATACATATCATAGTACTAATGATCTTATTCATTATTTAAATAATATGAAATTGTGCAAGCTTGTGGCATGTCTTAATCCTTCTATCAATCAGTGTCACATCTTCAATTACCAAGGCAATAAGGATTGCGAGCTTTAATGCTTTACTTTGAGCATGAATCAATCTTTCTTCTCCTCTTTCTTTGATAGACACAAGCAAGCTTCCTACTTCTCTAACTACATAGGCCCTATGCTTTTCACAAAAGCAGACCCCTCCTTCCCAAAAAATGAGTTGCCCCTATGCTTAATCAAACCCCATGCTTACATGCATCAATACATGAACAAATCTCTTATTGAGCAGTCCTAAAAACCAATGGATTGACCTTGATAACAACCTTTAATGGTTGTCCAAAAACTTCAAACTTGGGCCATGGTAGCCCCCAAACAGAGCCTTGATGTCTCCCTTAATCAGAGCACTTATTTTACATAAACAAAAGAGCTCAAGTATTAAATGTGCACCTCTTTTAGATTTAGTTGAGGTGACATAAGGACCATGGATATCATGATAAAGAGAGGAAACACTCACATGTGGGCCTAGTTGTCGGGGCCAGGACAAAGAAAAGAAGAGAAAGAGGCACATGAAGTGCAAAATGAGAAAATGTGATTAGAGTTGAGACCACAAAAAGCCATCATCACAATCCGTTGGTTCATAATCATCATGCTCACAAGGTATAGTCTACTCTTCCTCTTCGATGTGAGTTTTGCTTAATTGGTTGAGTATTTTTTGACAGTGAACTAAAAGGTTAAGTGTATTCATCACAATGCATTGAATAAGCAGCTCTTTTCCTTGACTAATTAGGCTCAACCCACTTATTAGACTCAACCAGTCACTCACCAACCCACTTGTGTGCAAGGCTCATCTACCTACTTGTGTGTTCACCTACTCAATCCACTTATGTGTAAGACCTATTCACTTATGTGCTTACTTACCCACTTGTGCGCTCAACCACTCATGCACCTACTACTGTGGTCAAACTACCCATCTACCTCTGACTCTAGTACTCATCACGAACTTCATTTGCTCGTTGACCCAAGGCCCACCAAATGACCTATAATCAATCGTGGACTCAATCACTCTAACCACTTTGACTCACACATTTACTTTTCCGCTTGACCACACCTCACCTAGACTCAACACCCTTGGCCTCTTAGACATCATGCTCTATATGATGCCATGAGGCATATTCCACAGTGGATTCTATGAGACCACAGTGGATTTCATGAGGTTTTGCGGTGGATTCCGTAAAACTGTATTTATTTGCTGGGGCTCATACACAAGGTGGATTCCTTGTGTGAGAAGTTGACGGGGATGTCTGTCTTTTTCAGGCGTCATGTTAATTTAATGTGCACGTGGGTAATTCTACAGTGGGTGATTCCACAAAATACATATTTAAATTAATGGACGTTTATGAGTTTAGAGTGCACTCGTATTAAATTAAGGTTAGGATAGAGTTTCAACCTATTTATTTATTTTATAGCTTAAGTTTGCTAGGTATTCACTTTTGTCAGTTTAATTTTAATATTTTCTAACAATTGTGAATGCTTCAATTGATGTGTAGAGTAGGTAGTGGTGGTGTTGGGAAGCACTGGGCAATAGTGTGTATTCAAATTACATAGAAGAAATTATCATTTTTGATGGGCGCGTGTTAACCCTCAAATGAATGAAGGTGGAAAATCCAGAAAAGCTAAATAAGAAGACAAAGACAGAGGCCAAGGCAAAGAGAAATGGAAGACAAAGACGCACAAGGAGAAGAGTCCTAAATAAGGGAGAAATGCGCACAAGGAAAAGCGCAAGTCAAAACTTTTGTAAAAGATTGCAAGCGCATCATGGTTTAATTCAAGGAGCACCGGGCTCTCACCCGTGCAATTTGTAAATGTAGATGGGTGGTGGAAAGGAAGCTAGGAAGATAGAAGGACAATGGGAAAAAGGGCCTAGGCTACGACCAGCCATGTAAAAAGGAGAAAAGGGGATGACCGCCCAAAAGGGATTTAGGGTTTTGTATATAAAGTTGAAAAGTGAATGAGAAGCTCATTCTTGTGTGTGGCCAAAAGTAGCTCTCCTCTTCTTCTTCTTCTTCTTGTTCTTGCTTGCTTGAGCTTGTGCTTAAGAGAGGGAGTGTGAGAGTGTGAGGGAGTGAGTGTGTGAGGGTGAGGGACCGAGGATGAGAAGCTCTCCATCTTCTCCTCTCTTCTTCTCTTCTCTTCTCTTCTCTTCTCTTGCTTGCGACAATGGAGCTTGGAGCTTGGAGCGGGAGGATCGAGCTTGCTTGAAGCTTGCACTTGGATCGTGGAGCTACCGGAGTGCGCGGGAGAGGAGGTAACTTGAACGGCACGGAGGTAAGCTCACTACACCCATAGATATGGATGGCGCGTCGGCTATGTGAGGGGTAGCCATTAGTGCTCGGCTTGGAACGCTTGAAACAATAAGCGGTCCTTGGGTCTTGGCGGTTGAGTGAAAGCTCCCACATTTTGGTTCCGTTGCCAGGACCAACGGATTCAAGCCTTGAGCACTTGCGCGCTTCGAATCGAGCACTGGAGTAGGGTTTTCCCAGAACCGGTGCTTGAGGTAGATAGGTAGGAAGCGAGGGGGTTGAAGATGGTATTCGATCTCCTTGGCAAGTAGGTGTTTTGCTTTCTTGAGATTTATGTTGTGGAATGAAGTAGTGTAGGAATTTACTTTGTGATTGGATGTATTAGGATAGGAAAAAACAAAGAAAAAGAAACAAACAGTAGGGTTCTCTGTTGTTGTATAACAGGCTAAAACAGGGAAATAGGGGCACAGATCCTTGGAGTGCCGTTCGATTTGAGCACCATAGTGGTTCCAGGCATGTCTGGCATTCCCTTGTAGTGTCTTGCACCTATCTGGAAGGCGCTGGACGATTCGGTGTAGTAGACGTCAGCCTAGAGGCATCGCGTGCAACTCGCAAGCCGTCGTCCGCACTGTCGGACCAGGCCATCGGAGTCCCAGAATCGGACGTTCGGACAACCGTCCGATCGGACCAACCCGTCCGATTTTGAGAATCGGATGCTCGGACCACTCGGACACTCGGACCCGTCCGATTTTGGAAATCGGACCACTCGAACTCGGATGCTCGTCCGATCGGACCTCCTCTAAGTAATGGCTCTACATGAGCATGGATTCTCACTTGCAGAAGAGCAACTAAAAGCCCATACCCGAACAGAGAGAAACAGAGACCCTAGAACCTCAACCGGCCAATCTAGCCATCCAGGGCAAAAAGGCCACACCACAAGAACACATGTACATTGTGTTCAAACTGCGTCTAGTCAAAGTGGATTGCAGCATCACCAAGCTATCAATCCGAGGATGACTAGACATGGCACTCTTGACGATAGATGTATCTTGAGCAACAGTGCACAGACAACCCAAGACATTGGTGGAGAATCCACGTCTGGTCATGCAAGTGGGGACTCAAGGGCATCTGTCAGAAGGCTTAAATTTACAAGCCAAGACCCGGAAGATGAAGACATAGTACCACCTGCTTATCTTAGGGTCAAACTCACCGCGAAAAGAGAGCATACTATTGATGCTCTAATTGATGAAGGAGCAGATTTTAATATCTTAACCTATGAATCATGGACCCTACTAGGCCAACCAGAGCTGACACCGACTAGTGCAACTCTTAGCCCTTATGGGGGACACCCACAAGCACTCATAGGGAAGTGCAAAATCCTTGCGACAATTGAAACAAAAAGCTTGCCTATCCTATTTCATGTTCCTCCAAATAGTGCTAGCTGCGGGAAAGAAACCCTCCTAGGAAGACCCTTCAAAAGGGCGACCAAGTGTGAGACTGACTATGTAGCACAGAGGATACACCTGACACTACCGGGTGTGAGGATAGTCACAACCTTTAGCAAGGGTGACCTCATCAAACCTCGAGGGAAAGGCAAGGAAGGTGCTAACGTAACAGTCAAGCCTACTAACGAGGGCAAGGACTTGTTGGAAGAGTTGATACAAGCACAGATCGAACAACGAGGACCAGTGAGTGAGGCCATGCTTGAAACAAAAAGGTCAAGAGACAATGCCAAGGACAGACTTTGGACTTACAAATATCGTAGAAGACTCCAAAAGAAGCCCAAGCCTTATAGACACAAGCATCGAGGGAGAGCTAGGACAACGCCACGATGGATATCCAAGGCGTTGCTTCGTGCTCAAGGGTATTATGCAGGCAATCATTGGATTTGGGTGCCCAAACTCCCTGCTAGGCCACCTCTATCGGAAGCCCAAATTATGTCCAAAGCAAAGAGGCGTAGGAGGAAAACTAAACGAAAGGCCAAGTTTCGAACCAAAAATATTAGAGTGATTGAGCCCCTCACTACTGAAATCAAGAAACCAAACATGGCCTATCAAAAAGTAGATCCTCAGCCTAGTGTGCTTGACGAGCGGACATCAGATGCAGCCATTGAGCGTGCACAAAAATCATTAGTGCCCAAGGAGCCTTTGCTTTCCCAAGGGGAGAGCAAGCATCATAGGCACAACATTGCTCAAGGCAAGGCCGATCGCTCAACAAAGCAAATGGCACAATCGTCTAAAAGCCTCGAGCAAATCATTCAGCCAATGCCAAGTCCACCTAAGAGTCCTGGATCTCCTACATCCTCTTTTTCCAAAAGGACACAGGAAGCACAACAGCGGTTGTCAAGGGAAATGGCTCAATTCCAATCTCTATCTCCATCTAAGTTTCCAAATGTCCAAGAGGTGGGACATGACGCCATCTGTAGCTCTCGACCCAAGGATATGCATGAGCAACCTAATGTGACTAAATCAACTCGTGCTCGATCTACACAGATGAGTGATCAAAGGCCAACAAAAGACACAACCACTTCTGATCGCCCTAGGGACTTGACACCGCAATCCACCAAGGGTAGCCAGCCCACTAAACTAGCTGCTACTACTTCCAATCAGGGACCACAGCAGTCACAGCCCTTGGCTGTGACAATGCCCCTTGTGGAACGTGTCCTTAGTAGTTTACCTGTGGAGGAGGTGTCGCAATCAAATCCCTCGACAACTCCAGCACTTTCAAAGTACCTAAAGCCTAGGCTTGAGGAGAAACCTCTCAAAGCTGTGGTCAGGGAGGTCACGCATCGAACCACTCAACCTGGCAAGGCTATTCAGTAGGCCACGACTATGTCCCATAAGGACACACTAGAGAGAGAGAATACTGAGGCCCAACCAAGCACGTCAACGGTTGACCTAGTCCAGGGTCCTGAGTCGTTGAGAGAGGCACCTTCATTGACCAAGAAAAAGAGGAGAAAGCAGAGAAAACAACAACAGTTGCAGGTGGTTGTGGACCCCAAGAACATTGAGACGAAGAGCGCTGGAGAGCTGAAGAATAAAGCATCGAGTCCATCCACCAATGAACCACTAATGCCTCTCCTAATAGTGGTGAAACCTCAGACACATCTGTGTGCTCTGACAAACCAAAGCAACAGTTGCCACCAACAGTTGCTTGTAACACTCTATCCACTGACAATAGAACTTGCATTGACCAATCAAGAGTGGATACAACGTCATCACAACAGGGTGACAAATCCATACCAGTCACATCCGAGAAGAACCATGACACAATAGCCACAAAACCTCAAGAGAAACGTGAGAACCCCAAGAGCATAAGAAATCCTAGCGTTGACCAATCTTGCTCATCTAGGCCTGAGCCCCCAGCCATGCTAAAGCCTAAGGAAACTCTTAGAACTCTGCATGAGATAGCAACCGAGCAAGCCCTCGTTGGAACATAGAAGTGTCATAGAATGCTTAACTGAGTTGGAGGCTAAGCTCAAAGTGGTTGCGCATGTCTACGTCCTTGCGGACATGGGCACAATTCCCAAGGAGCAGCTTAAAGATTACTTGACCTTTCCTCTATCATGGGAAGAACAAGAACATCTTAAAGAGCACTACGACAGGCTCCTGCATGAACACATGCGACTCATCCCGGACGAGGAGGCCGACGAACTACGCTTAACCGTCACATTCAATGAAGTGCTCTGCCGACTGAATCTCGTAGACATAGAGCTACTAAAGCGACTGTCAGCAGGCCAGAGTCAATTTGAGCAGCGTTGGTGCGAAAGCCCCATTGTAATGGCCGAAATAGGGGCTCAAATCATGACGATCTCAGAAGAGAGATTGGCCAAATGGCGGTCTCAAAGAGACCCAACCTATGTGGCACCGACTTCCCTTCGAGTGCTGACTGACATTCGGGGTACGGACTTAGCTGGGACTAGGCTACAGGGCCCTTTGATTGATAAGGTTCTCACTGAGGAGGAGTTACATATTGCCAGTAGACTCGGTCAAGGTTCCATGCTGCTCAACGTGGCAAAATATCTATCAGTATTAAGTCAGTTGCCACGAATACTAGATGCGTGTGCCATGCTCCGGTACAATCCCGAGTTCTACACTTAGTTCTTATCCTCGTGAAGTGACATGGATTCATAAATATGTAGATAAATAAACACTACTTTTTGTGTCACCTTGTAAAAACAATATCAACACACACAAGTAATAACAGTCAAGCGCAGGGAGAAGAGTTGGTTCTAACAGGCTAAGCTCCTCAAGTATTCTTCTCATCACACATTTAAAAGCCCTGTGACCATTCCCACCTCCAAGTGAAGGGCATACAACCCACATTACCGCCATAGGAGGCCTTGACCAACAACACTGATGATGTAGACAGGGTGCAGTCCCTTTCTATACACCTTCTTCCCTCTTTGGTCTATCCTTCCGAGGATGTGCCCTATCCCACTCCATGACAACCAGTCCACACAACTTAGCATAAGCCAATATCTGCTAATGGCTGGAGGCAAAATGAACATAATCATGGGAACCATCCCTCTACGACAAACACTGCATGCCTCACCCCTCCCCTTCTTGTCATATGCGCTTCATAAACCACACTAAAATCCCTTCCATGCAAACAGTTGTATCCTGTATCAAGGTCTAAACCCTTGGGTTGCATCTTGCAGGCTCCCAGACGAAACACATGGAGAACCATGGACACTTGGCATGCAAGGACGCTCTTCGCAAGAGACGGGAGCATGTGGCACGCGCCCCTCCACCGGAGCGTTACGTGCCTACTATCAAGAGGTATGCCAAGAAGCGAGGCCCTAAGCGACAATGTCCAGGGCGAAGGCCGAAGAATCCTCGAGTCAAGAAGTCGAGACTCAAAATGCACAACAGATGGCAGCACTAGTGGCACAAACCTCCAAGTCACGCTCGGGCCCCAGATGCTCAAGGGCAGAAAGGGCAGCTCGGGAAAGGGAAGAATTCAATGAATTGTTTAAAGACATTCTGGAAACGGTAGCGGCTCGGGACTACACCATTCATATCCCGGTCGACATGTTCCCTGCTCACCCCCACAGGAGCCCCACACCAGCAGAGCCCCAATCACCTGGCCACCCAGACTCGCCCCGCCTCGTACAAATCGATAGCCCATGATGCATAAAGGGCTTATCAAATGATAACTGGCCATAACTTTTTGTTTTTAAATGGTTAAGTGTTCCCAACTTGTTAAGTGTTGACATATTTCCGACTTGTATGAACTTTTCATATCTGCGTTTAATATATTTTACGCCTTTAGCAAAAGAAAAAGCTAATCAAGCGCAAGTGATAAATGTCTAAGTCAACACCATAGAATTCAGATCAGTGATGTCTCCTTGCATTGCACTAGCTTATTATAGTTGCGGCATATGCCATGCTTGTACTCTCATGAAGCGACAAGTGGATACAGGATGGGATAGATCTTTGGGCGAAAGTGTTCAATGCTCGATCATCGCAAGACCATCGACCCCCCAAGGAGCCGCGGCAAAGCCACCCTGTCGAAATCACGAATCACCCTTCCCAACCGCCCACATTGCATGGCCCAAAACACATTCCTGGGCCACGCCCCCTTTTTGGGTCAAGCTCTATAGTTGACTCATGGCAGTCGTTACCTCAATTGTACCCACATCGCATGTGCCGCAAGGAGGGTTGCAATATCTCAAGTGTATCTCCCCCTTTCGCCAACTGCTTCTCTAACAACGAGGCTAGGGCACAATCATCATTGTACTATCCATTTTCTGAGCCTTCGAAGCTTGACATTTTCCAACCCATTGAAAGGCTGATAGCCTCAACATATTGTAATGGTTGTACTCAGGAAAAATAAAAAAAAAAGAGAAAAGAAAATAAAAGAAAAGAAGAAAAGAAGAGAAAAAGAAATGAATGGAAAGATAAGAAGTACCCACGATCACAGCACAGCACCTAGGGGTCCTCAAATTAGGTACGTCTGGTGACCTTGGTCGACCGGCTTCGTCCCTAGTCCCCTAGCCCCTTACAATCACTCACAATTGTTCAGGGCACATCAAGGGCAGGACATACCTGGGGAGCTTGTCTCGCCTAGGGTTAGACCTGTCACCCTGACCCACTTGCACAATTTTCTTTTGCACTCTGCCTTAGTACCATTGCAATCAATGGTGATAAGCACCGCACGATTGGCCATGAAAAGTACACCGTACTCATCAAGCAAGTCCAATAGTTTCCAGCTACTGAAAGTGCGGTGTCCTTGTATTCAATTATGCTACATCGTGCAGTCACAATACAAAGGATGTCTCATATACCTTCACGTGTACTCCTTCTCCACATGGACAACTTTGCTTCATCCACGCATTGTTATGAGAAACTAGCCCACGGTCTTCTAACTATGTAATATCTAAGTATGCACGAGCACTCACATAATATCTGCACCAAAGTATATCCACAGTTTGGGTCCTCAAGTGCAAGACAATACTCTAGGCTTGCTTAGAGTTCGACCTGTCTCCCAAACTAATCAAAATATGTCTTGTGCACGATGAGAAGCCTAGCACTACCCCTTAAGGAGAGACCACATGTGAGGTTTTCCAATTGCAGGTATAAGGTGTTGTCGCTCTTCATCAACACTCAACTTTGAGTGCTTGTCCCTTACCATCCGACAAGCCGCAAAGAATCGTCATGTGTAGAATCCCCAACAAACCAACACTTGTGCTAGCCATCAATGCAATCCCCAACACAGCATAGCCCTACCACCAACTCCAACAACCTTCCACCAGCCACCTTGGCCACCAACAAGCCCCCAGGGCCTTCTGCCACACCACCACCAACACTCCTCCACGGAAACCACAGGCGTCCTTGTCACCCAGGTCTTCGGTGCATGCTACAGCCTACTACCTACGACGGTGAGTGCCATGGGACTGGCACTCGTCTAGGAGGAGGGTAATGTTAACTCTCAAACGAATGAAGGTGGAAAATCCAGAAAAGCTAAATAAGAAGACAAAGACAGAGGCCAAGGCAAAGAGAAATGGAAGACAAAGACGCACAAGGAGAAGAGTCCTAAATAAGGGAGAAAGGTGCACAAGGAAAAGCGCAAGTCAAAACTTTTGTAAAAGAGCGCAAGCACATCATGGTTTAATTCAAGGAGCGCCGCGTGCAATTTGTAAATGTAGATGGGCGGTGGAAAGGAAGCTAGGAAGATAGAAGGACAATGGGAAAAAGGGCCTAGGCTACGACCGGCCATGTAAAAAGGGAAAAAGGGGATGACCGCCCAAAAGGGATTTAGCGTTTTGTATATAAAGTTAAAAAGTGAATGAGAAGCTCATTCTTGTGTGTGGCCAAAAGTAGCTCTCCTCTTCTTCTTCTTCTTCTTCTTCTTGCTTGCTTGAGCTTGTGCTTGAGAGAGGGAGTGTGAGAGTGCGAGGGAGTGAGTGTGTGAGGGTGAGGGACCGAGGAGGAGAAGCTCTCCATCTTCTCCTCTCTTCTTCTCTTCTCTTCTCTTTTCTTGTCTTGCTCGCGGCAATGGAGCTTGGAGCTTGGAGCGGGAGGATCGAGCTTGCTTGAAGTTTGCACTTGGATCGTGGAGCTACCGGAGTGCGTGGGAGAGGAGGTAACTCAAACGGCACGGAGGTAAGCTCACTACACTCGTAGATATGGATGGCGTGTCGGCTATGTGAGAGGTAGCCATTAGTGCTCGGCTTGGAATGCTTGAAACAATAAGCGGTCCGTGGGTCTTGGCGGTTGAGTGAAAGCTCCCACAGCGCGCATCTTATCATTAAAGGCATGGCACTAATATTTATTTAGGTGCGCTTATTTATTGAAGCGCTTGACAAATATTTATTATTTTGTGTGTGTATGGGTGCACAGTTTAGATATTTCATTATTGAACATCGTATTTGGGCACAGCCCGGCCCGCCCAACCGCTTTATTCTTTAGTTGGACAAAAGCAAACACAAAAGCTAAAGCATGCTTATTTGTAAAATTGGACTATCCCACCCCGGGGATAAGATGCTAGGTGGTATATTCCACGGTGAATTCCGTGAAGTTTTGCGATGGATTCTGTAAAATTGTATTTATTTGGCGGGGCTCATACACAAGGTGGATTCCTTGTGCGAGAAGTTGACGGGGATGCCTGCCCTTTTCGGGTGTCATGTTAATTTAATGTGCACGTGGGTGACTCCACAGTGGGTGATTTTGCAAAATACATATTTAAATTAATGGATGTTTATGAGTTTAGAGTGCACTCGTATTAAATTAAGGTTACGACGGAGTTCCAATCTATTTATTTATTTTGTAGTTGAAGACTACTAGGTATTCACTTTTGTCGGTTTAATTTTATTATTTTCTAACAATTGTGAATGCTTCAATTGATGTATAGAGTAGGCAGTGGTGGCGTTGGGAAGCACTGGGCAATAGTGTGTATTCAAATTACCTAGAAGAAATTATCATTTTTGATGGGCGCGCATCTTATCATTAAAGGTGTGCACTAATATTTATTTAGGTGCGCTTATTTATTGAAGTGCTTGATAAATATTTATTATTTTGTACGCGCATGGACGCATGGTTTAGATATTTCATTATTGGACATCGTATTTGGGCACAGCCTGACTCTTGGGCCACCCAACCACTTTATTCTTTATTTGGACAAACGCAAACACAAAAGCTAAAGCATGCTTATTTGTAAAATTGGGCTATCCCACCCCAGGGGTATGATGCCAGGAGGCATATTCCACGGTGGATTCCGTGAGGTTTTGCGATGGATTAGTAAAACTGTATTTATTTGCCGAGGCTCATACACAAGGTAGATTCCTTGTGCGAGAAGTTGATGGGGACGCCTGTCCTTTTCAGGTGTCATGTTAATTTAATGTGCACATGGGTGACTCCAGAGTGGGTGATTTCACAAAATACATATTTAAATTAATGGACGTTTATGAGTTTAGAGTGCACTCGTATTAAATCAAGGTTAGGACGAAGTTCCAATCTATTTATTTATTTTGTAGCTGAAGACTACTTGTCGGTTTAATTTTATTATTTTTTAACAATTGTGAATGCTTCAATTGATGTGTAGAGTAGGCAGCGGTGGTGTTGGGAAGCACTGGGCGATAGCGTGTATTCAAATTACCTAGAAGAAATTATCATTTTTGATGGGCGTGCATCTTATCATTAAAGGCGTGGCGCTAATATTTATTTAGGTGTGCTTATTTATTGAAGCGCTTGACAAATATTTATTATTTTGTATGCGGATGGGTGCACAATTTAGGTATTTCATTATTGGACATTGTATTTGGGCACAGCCCAACTCTTGGGCCGCCCAACCGCTTTATTCTTTATTTGGACAAAAGCAAACACAAAAGCTAAAGCATGCTTATTTGTAAAATTGGGCTATTTTTTAGCTTTGAGATGAATAAATTTATAAATACATGCTTTATGGAGTGCTCACACAAGGCATGGGGGGAGGTTGTACCTAATTGGTCTTTTTGCCTCATGTCATGCAAGTCTATTCTCTTGATTTTTGAGCTTAAAGTAGAGTTCTTTGTTCCTGGGGACCTTCCGACACTCACTACATACACATACAATATCGGATTTGCACACCATTGTAGGCCTACTCATAGACTTATATCTCTTAGATCCACCTCTTGAAGGTTTAACCCAATGGTCACCACTTAGGCTGAATGATAGAGACCTAACCACATAGTCCCATCAATCAAACTCACCTACTCGGGCCTACTCACACCTCGATTCACCTACTAGGGCCTAATCATACCTAGACTCATACTTATACACATAGAATCAGTCACATTGGATGCAACTACATTTATAATCAACCTAGATGCAATAAAGACTCGTCTAACCATTGGCCTACTTAGGCTCATCCATTTAGACTTAATTCTCAGAGTCACCTACTTAGACTTACACCTAGATGCACTTAGACTTAGATTCACACATAATCAATCCATTTAGGCTCACCCTCCTTAGACTAAAGCCCATGTTACTCAGACTCAATCTATTCTTAAGGTTAGCTAGTTGAGTTTACCTACCCCTAGCCAAGATCATCATGTTGAATTGAACCAAACACTTCAACCTAAGCTCACTAGGGCACATCTTGCAATTCTCAAATCAAACATTAGGGCTAACCTAAGAGTGTTTCAAAGTCGTTGCACTATAACAAACAAGCCTTCATAAGGTGCATTGGTCTATTGATCCTTAAATCAATCCAATGTCTAGACTTCTTAACTTGCTTGAGTAGTGACCTAGACCCCCTCAAGAGATGGAAACTAATATAATCTTAGCTAAGATCCAAATGTTTACTTGGTTAGAACTAAGTGTGTATCTAAACAATTTAGCTCTCCTTTTAGGCATTTGAAGCCAACTAGAATTGGGCTCAATTTGCATGGTCAAGTAGATTGAATGCCCCAAGTCATTTGACAAATATCTTCTTTTACACATAATTGAAAGTACTTGGTTGAGCACTTGAGCACTTGATTGTCAAAAAGCAAAAGGACTGATTGAGCACAAGGACACTAGTGCATGAACAAATAGGGTGCATTGAGCATAAAAGAAACAAGGATTGGTTGTACTTAAGTGTTGAATCATAATTGAAAAATTGAAGTAAGTTGTGAAACCTAAGCAACAAACTTGTGGGAAAAATCCAACTAAACAAAGAATACAATAGTCATATAAGGATAAAACTAAAACAAAACGTCAAAGACATAATTAAGAATAAAGGGGGAAAACTATACACCAAATGAAGACCAAGACATAACTTAAACACATACAAACAAAAACTCATCAAAACCAACACCCACTCATACAAACAAGTGAAAACTTGAACAAGAAATCCGAACTTGGGAAGGATTAAGAAATGAATGATTAGGCTAGTAAAAATCCAAGAATCATAGGTGCATAGTGGGTTAGAGAGCTCGAATCTAGTAGGAGACCTCGTAGATCAAGAGGTAGTTAAACAAAAAACTAGCACCACGAAGAGGGAAAAATATGTGTGAGAGGTTCCACAATACATGTGAGAGTACAGATATAGCTTCCATGTTGCCACCATAAACTTTAATCTTACAAAGATGATGCAAGAAACTATAGAGTATAGACTCTTGACCTAAAAGTCCAAAGCAAGAGCACTCTGAACTAGCTTGTAGAGATAGGCTCACAGTAATCATGCAACAATAGAGAGCTGAGATGAAAAAGGAAACTGATGACATTAGAAGACTCTCTTGAACATAGGTCTAGCCAGATCCTCCAAGGATTCGTTGTGCAACCTTGTAAAAAGAAGGTTACTTTATAACTCGAGTAGTGCACTCTAGGTAGGTTTGCAAATGGCTAGCACTTCACTCATAGAGCTTGGTATCGTGCTAGGAACCAAGCAGAAGTCCAATCACAAACATCATTACTTTAAAAAAGAACCATTTTTTCAGCTTTTAGAAATGTAATTTTATGAGTATGTGTGCTATGAGGGACTCAACACTATCTAACACAAGTATTTTAAGAGGGGGGAGAGTTGGGATCCATCTTTGGAAACAAAGGGACACTTTTTGGATCAATATTGGCCATTCACTGAAATGTCACATCACATAAGTAAACTAGGATGGTTGAAAATTTGACATGATTGTTGGAAAATTGGAGTTACGAGGATAGAAAAGTTAAAATTAGAGATTTTAAAAACATGTCCATAGTGTAGAGTCCAATGGTTTAGAAATTTGTGGTAAATCAATAGGGTCATTGTTTCAAACCCCTTAATTTTGTTCCTTTTTTGTTTCATTAAGTTCTTTTATTTCGTCTCAAAATTTTCTTATTGACAAAATCTTAAAAATTTTTAATATAGTAATTCATTTATAGAAGCCTAAACTCCTTTAATTTTTCTTAAAAAATGTAATACAATAGTTAGTTTTTAGAATCCTAGAGCTCTTTCAAAAAATTTAGGAAAATTTTAAAAAGATTAAGAAAATAACATAGAAATGAAAATTTGAAGGGTTTTGAACCCATGACCTTATGGACATGGCACCCATTTCTAAACCACTAGAACATACACACACACACACATGTCACTAAATTGATTGCTTATTACCGATTCTCTATTTAATAAATTTATGTCAATAAATTAATGACTCACTTTTCTTTAAGTGTTGATGATGATCTAGCATGGCCATGAGACCATTTAGAGACTAGTATTCCTAATGCATCACTTAATGGGGTGATTAGAGCACTATGACGGGGATACCTGGTACAAACAATACAAGTTATAAAGGGGGAAAGAAGTGTCCACCAAGTGTAAGAGTGTACACAAGAACTAAGGAGTTACACATAAATGAAGATGGATTGAGTTCTAAGAAGAGGAAGTGCATTAGCATTGTGTATTTGTATTTATGTGTGCATCGGGGGACACCTGGGAACATTTACTTGCATGTAATGAGCATTGCATTCATTTGGGGTCATCCTCTCCCTTACGAGTCAAGGATTAAGGTCTTTTCTTTCATTAAGAAAGACAAGAGAGGTAATTATCTCACTAAGAAAGACGAGAGACGTGATCCTCTGGAAGTGAGGAGAGAAGCGATTTTCTCTTTCTAAGGTCTAAAATGACACAAGCTTTTGTGTGGAAGTCAATCTTAAGGTTGAGGCCCAAGGCAATCTAGTGAACTCTCCTTAAGGTGATTGCATGGACCACAAGTTAAGAGTACAGTTTAAAAAGCAGTTTTTCTTAAAATAGATATGGTGAGTCCATTTTTAAAATATCTCACAATAGAAAGATGATCTCTAAAAACAGCCTGCAAGGTTATCGAAAACAATGAGATCTACAACTTTTATGTTGGACATTTTTTCATCTGAGCAACGCATAGAGAGATATCTCAAAATTGGTGTTGCAGAGTAGGTCTTGGAACAACCACATCTTGCATGAAGATCAACCTTTCCAATCTTGGCACTCAAGTCTCTCTCCAAGAAGAGAAGCTTTTGAAAGCCTATAAAAGAGGAGGCTCTCTTTGGGGGTGTGGGAGAGGTGAAGGAAGCATCACTTTGCATGCATCCAAGAGGAGAAAAGAAGATGCAAGTGCTGTGGAAGCTCTACTGAAATCAAGTGCTGTGGAAGCTCTACTGAAATTAAGTTCCAAGAGGAGAAGAGAAGAAGTGCTGTGGAAGCTCTGCTGAAATCAAGCTCGAGGAGAGCCCTACACATATTGTGTAGGAGAGAAGGAGACTCAAGAAGGATCAAAAGGTGCCAACTTCCAAGTTGTGCAAGTGTTAGCCGGTTGTATACGGTGCAAGGAATCATGATCTCGTTTCCAAGATCTACAAGTAAGAATTGGTTTATGTGTAACAGAGGAGCTTGCTCCTTGTCAATAATATAACTCCACAAGGGGGGGGGGGGGACTGGCCCATCTTCCAGTTCCTAGTGTGTTGTCAATCTCTCTATCTCTCTCTGTCTCTCTCTCTCTACATCTTTCTTTTCTCTCATCTATTCTCTCTCTGCACCATCATAATATTCACTATATATCTTTAGTATATAAGAAAGTCGAGCGTGTATCTCGAATCTTATAACACACATGTTGTAAAGAAAGTTTAACTTATTTATTCTTAAGGATCCATTTATTTGATAACTGTGCCAATTTTATGGCCATCTTAGTTTACCCATGCGATGTGACATTTCAATGAATGGCCAAGATTGATTCAAAGAGTGTCCCTTGTTTCCAACCATCAATTCCAACTCTCACCCTCTAAAATGCCCGTGTGAGATAGTGTTGAGGCTATGGGCTCCTTTTCAACTCTTTTCCCAAGATTTGAACTCTTGACTATTACACTAGATTTCTCATGCATCAATTGAGCTACCCAAATACAATCATGGATGCATTACACAATAATTTGAATTCATAAAGCCTTGGAAAGTTCTCTCCAAGAGCCTAAAGGCTATCTTGAAGTAGTGCAACTTCTTCTTTAAAATTCCAAAGATTGTTAGGCAATTGGTCCTAATAGCCCTAAACAAATAATTGGGTGACCATTTTTTTTTTTCTCCATGCCTACTCTATTCCTGTTCTTCCAAACGTGATTCATGGTGACTGCCCTTACCACATTCTAAATCTTTAGTGTTTCTTCATCTAAAGCACCCTGCACACAAAAAAGAACTATCTTCATCTTCATAGCATCATTTAGAATTGCTTGTTTTACCCAATCCTTTATCTTATTCCATAGTACCATAGCCTCTTTGCAAGTCCAAAAACCATGATTGACTAACTCCTTTTGAACATAGCACAATGGGTAGCATGTGCCAACTTGCATCCACCTACCCAATCTATCCCTTCTTTGCTAGGGATGAATTTCCATGCTTTGACTAGTCTTTTCCTCCAAGTTTCAATTGAAGTGTAGGGAAACAATCCTTCCATTTACTATGCACCTTGACATGTATCTCCAAATTTCAGCCTACAAAATCCCTACTCTTTTTCAATTCGCAATCTGGCTTGCCTCTATGATTAGTGAGTGACCTTCATATTCTTTGGCATCCAATCTTAGATGCAAAGGGCCAAGATTGACTCCTGTTTTGAGTCACTCTTCTAATCTATTATTCCTCTTGTTGTGTAATACCAAACTTTGGTTTGTAGATAATAAGTCTCCCTCCAAGTCTCCCCATTTAACCATTCCTAAAATTGCTAGTTTTCTTGCAAGCTTAGTGTCTGTCTTAATAAGTGGCTTCCTATCTTTATACACTCGAGGAAAAGTCTAGATACATTATAGCAAAGATTCATATCCTAACATGGGAGCCTCCTCTTGACATTTGAGCTTTTTGATCACCTCACGCCAAGCATGTTACAATAGCTTGCTCGTTTCATACATGCCCTCTTGCATCCATCTATCTTGGCCATGCCTATCACTGCCTTGGAGATCATAGCCCATGGTTCATGGCTATCCATTTTGAATAGTGGTTTGAATGCCAACCTCTTGCTTTTGTCCCTGAGCTTCTCTAGTCCAAGGCCACTGTTATATTATCCTGAGTAACCATATCCAAGGGTTGTGCATGCCAATGCTCTTGCTCTCCAAAGGGCTTCAAAAATGTCCTAAGTATCCTTTCAATCCTCTCGCATTGCGTTTTATTGAAAGGATTAACAATAGTCACAAATGTTATAGTAGCCAGTGTTAGCATCTTGTCAATCACAAGCAATTAGCCTGCAAAAGACAAAAATCCTTTTTGAAAATTGGTGATCTTTTGTTCCATCTTCCCAATTTACCAGTTCATCTTTTGTTTACTAGTGATAGCCAAATGGGCCCCTAAGTATCTCAATACCTCTCTTGCTCCCACAACCTTGCATCCCATATCATATATCCATTCGAGGGTATCACCCATACCAAGATAAATGATCTCAACTTTGGGCTTATTGATTATGGCCCCAAACACTTGACAGTATTGCTCATAAACCTATAGGAGATTTGTAACATTTTGTTATTTAGCTCTCACTACAGTTGCGTTATCATCTGCACGCATGTATGCAACCATTTGCCTCCCTCCAGGAAGAGGAAGTCCATGCAAGGCACTAGCCTCAACCATGAATTGCAAAGCTTTGAGTAGGGGGTCAACAAGAATTGCAAATAACAAGGGAGTAAGTGGACACCCATGCCTTACAGATCTTTGGAACTCAAATGGATGAGAAGTGAACCCATTCAATAATTCGAGTTCATATGTGATTCTCTTATCATTGTTCAAACCACTTATAACTAATCTTCAAGAGAGGTGATCAGTGTCCAGACGCACAATGGAGAACTCGAGCGTGAGCCAGTCATGCCAGCCTCTGGTGAAAGCGAGCATCAGCGTCGGGCCCGAGAGGAGCAGCCTGGTCGTAGGGCCTGACAGCTCCCCCCTCCTGTCCCTGAAGCTCGTGGAGCTCAAGCGCCAGGCCATGGACTTCCTTGGTGATTACCTCCTCCGTCACAACGCCAACGATCTGGAGCCTCACCCGGAAGAAGAACAGGACGAAGACACTGCAGATGGCGACCTCGATGAAGAAGCCATGCTCGAAGAAAGCATCTCTACCTCTAAGAAGAGAAAGTGATAAAGATTGCCAACCATTTGTATGATACTTCTTGGAACAAGATCAGAAAGGCATGTCATATGACATGAGTAACAATTTGTATGTTCTTAGCTCCTCTTCTGATATTTTGACATATAGGAAGGAAGGTATACTGCTTTTGCCCCTGAATGTTCCAGGGCCAGGACCGCTTCTCTTGGAGAATATTTAAGGCCTATGTTTGTGTTGTGTTGTGTTGTGTTCTGGAGGATAATAGATGGATGGCGCATGCCATAATCGTGCTTTTGGTGGGGCATAAAGTCTGCATTGGAGAATCTTTTGGGTTGCATTTATTTGTGGATTGGGGGGGTCCTCAGTGCTTTGTGGGTGGATTTGCTGCTGTTTACTGCTGTTTAAAGAGGAGGAAGGCTGAGTTTTCAGCTTTCAAGTGTAGGTTTTACTTTTTCATCGCCTCCGGCGGGTGAAAAAGGTACGGGACGCGGAAGGAAGAGCCCTAGCAAGCTGCGTTTCTACAGTCAGAGGGGGCTGCTTTTGCGTTTGTGAAGACATTACAGGTGAAGATGTCTACAGAGATTGACTTGGAGTTCCAGACGATTATGGACCGGAAGGTGCCTGTCTTACCGGCTCTTCTCGCAGATCAAAAGCTCGATGGCCACAATTACCGCATTTGGCGCGTGATGATGTTGGCCATCCTTGAGTCCTACGATTTGGCGGAGCTTGTACAGGAGATCGACCGGCCCTCGGTAAGAGATGAGTCCAATCTCTCTTCCGATGCTCGTGCGGAATTGGCGAAGGCACAGTCTCACTGGGACAAACTGAATGCTCGGATTCGTTCTTTTCTTTTTCTGTCTTGTACTACAGCCGTGATAGCCCACATTGAGCACTTGACGGTGGCTCGGGAGATATGGCTAGAGCTTGACCAGATGTATAACCGGATGACCCTTATGAAGCGGGTTTCTTTGGAGGTGCAGATGCGGACCTTGTCCGTGAACAAGTCTTTTTCGTTACGGGGGCACATCAACAAGCTTAGACAGCTTCAGATGCAGGTTTAGAATGCGGGGAAGCCGATTTCCTCCGAAGACATGGCGATCACACTCTTGTTCCAGTTGCCGCCACGATTCGGTGCTTTCTACTCCGCCCTTATTGCTTCGGGGTGAGAGTCTACTCTTCGGTGGGAAGAGCTGGTTTGTATGGTCTTGGACCAAGAGAAACAACTGAAAGGACAGCATGCTTCCAAGTCGGAAGCCTTGACAGGTCAAGCCTCTCAGAAGAAGGGTAAGGACCAAAAGAAGAAGAAGGAGGACAACAAGTCAAAGAAGGACAAGGATAAATAATCCACATGCCATATTTGTGGAAAGACCGGCCATTGGAAGAAGGATTGCCCCGACAAAGACAAGAAGGACACCAACAAGGACACAAAGGATTCTGGAGCGGTGGCTGCACCTGTGAGAGTGCGCAACGGAAGAGGAAATACGAACACGGAGGAGAGGAGAGAAAGCAGAGAATGAAGGAAGAAAATCTGCACTGACTGAAATGAATGCTGAGTACACTGAAATGGACTGATCAGTCCCTGCACGCAGCCCGAAGCGTCAGTAAGGGAATCAGATCAGGCTGATGACGATGGCAGCACCAAAGACGGAGGAAGATGACGCAGTCGGAGTGTGCACCTGCCAAGGAAGGAGGGAAGTTGATAATACAACTGACTACCAAGTGGGAAATGGCTATAAATAGCCAAAAAACCCACAAATTGGCCGACCTGAAATTTGAGGCCATAAATATGTCCGACCAGCATTTAATGCTGATCTGACCAGTATTTAATGCTGGTAAAAATGCCAGGAATACTCAGGAAAATCCCGGAAAGGGTGGACAATTTCCGGCAGGTGAGGCAAGCTGATGAATGCAGAAACTGCCCCGGGAAATGCACATCTGAGTGCTCTAGAATGAGCTACCTCCTCCGTCAAAACAAGTGATAGACAAGTCAGAGCTCCTAATGTCCTCATCTGACTCAGACTGAGGCTCACAGGCAGGAGATGACAAGGCATGACAAACATGACTGCTAACACCCCCTCTCAGATCCTGGATGTGGCTGAAGGCCGAAGAAGAAATGGATCCGGGGATGGCAAGAGGAATGCCAATGTCGATGAAGTCCGTCGAAGTAGACTGCCGCTGAAGGAGCTCCTCACAATCCTGGAAAGCCCCCTCTAAAACACTAGGGGCCAGGGAATCCACAGCCGCATCACCGAGATCGTCCCTCTCTGAAAGGGATGGGGGGTACGAGGGAACCACCGGAGGAGAAGGTGGGGGATGGGAAGAAACCTGTGGAATAGAAGGTGCACTAGCGGGAATGGGTGTAGCAATAGATTGCCTCGGAGGACCCTGCATCAAAGAAGGGGAATGGAGCCTGTAAAGCCCGCTCTCCTGCCAACCTGTAGATAAGACAGCTCCGGTAAAAGAATCCTCAATAACAACGGCATGCTCGGTGAAGATCACTCGTGTGCCAAGCCTCGTAAGGTCATAAACTGAGAGGAGAGGAAGGCCCAAGTCTGGAACATGTAGGGCCTGTGAAAGGAAGCTCGTAGGTCGGTCTGTAAACAAAGGCAATGTGCCAACACCACTAATAGGCACCGATAAAATGTCACCAACAGTGACTGAACCCTCTGATGGATGGAGATCCTGGAACAAATCACCTCAGGGAGTCATATGACTCGAAGCACCACTGTCCATTAACCAAGGTTGCGCAGAAGACACTGCAGCCACGGAAGAAGGATCCTCCTCCAAAGCATGGATATGAAGGAACACTGACTCATGGGTAACAACTGGTGTAGAGGTAGAAGAAGGCTCCGATGTAGATCCACCCTTCGCTCCCGGACGAAGGTGAGGGTACTTCTTTCAGCATTTCTCCTCGGGATGTGTCCCTTTCCCACAGTGTGGGCACTTCGGTCTCTTTGAATCTGAGTCAGAGCCTGAAGAACTGTCCTTCTTCTTAGCCTTTGACTTCTTCTTCTTCTTCTGTCCTCCCGAATCTGCAACAAAGGCTCTAGTGGAGTCGGATCCACTAGCACTGACCTCTCTGAGTCGCTCGTCATGCTCCAAGACAAGCGGGGATAGCTCCTCCCATAGAAGCTTCTCACGGGTCCTCGATGTAAGAAGACTGGTGTAGAAGACATCAAACCGAGGTGATGGCAGTTGAGTCAAAAGAATCATAGCCATGTCTTCAGAAGATATCGTCCGACCGAGGGATGCAAGCTCATCCCGCATATCCTGTAATCTGTTGATGTGGTCCTTCATGGAAGGACTATCATCAATAGCGAGCATCCGCAACCGCTTTTCGAGAGATATCCGGTGGGCAAACGTCTTCTGTTGATAGAGAGACGCGAGCTTTCTCCACACGTCCGCTGCAGTCTTCAACCTGTGAACATGAACAAGGACAGAATCCTGCAAACTCAGAAAGAGGAAATCGGGCTCTAAAATTGAGCCGATCCCATAAGGCTGCACGATCCATAGATGTCCCATCTGCAAGATCCACCTTAGGCCGGGGAATAGGAACAGAAACAAGCTCCCAAAGATCGAAGGAGTCCAAGATACACTCCACCTTGCAGGACCATAGAGAAAAGTTGGAGCCATCCAACCGGTCCTCTTTGGGCAGCTGAGGAAGTACGGGTACCTGTATAGGGGGTACCAAAGGCTGCATCTTCGGCCCACTGGAAGGGATCGCCGAGATACATGAATAGAAGGGGGACGGGAAAGAGGAATAGACTCCGGACGACGGTCCTCGTGATAAAAATCACGCCTCCGTTCAGATGAATGTCGAGACAAAAGCTCATCATCTGAGCCATCAAAACCTGTAGACTGATGAGAAGACATCTTCCAATCTGCAAACACCAAAACACAACAAGGGAAGGTTGCCGGTGCCGAAACACAAACACCAGAAGCTCCTGAGCTGGCCGCCTTGCACAGAACGCAAGGATGATGTCAAATGCAAATGCTGACGATGCAATCACCACAGAAAAACAGCCGCCTGCCTGAAAACGCAGCCTGGGAAGAAGTCGCCAGCAGGAAAAGGGCCGCCGGACGATGGAACAACAGCCAGAACAGCAAGGCGCAGGCTGGAAGGGTGTCGCCCAGCTGGAGTAGGGCCGCCCAGGCTGTAAACGCAGGTAGGTAGAGGGTGGTGATGACGTGGCAGCCACTGGAGAAGGCGCCAGCAACAAACGCAAAGTTGTTGACACCAAAACAGGCCGCCCTGATCAAGGAGAAGGTGCAGAGGATGACGCCTCAGCTGTTGAAGACGTCTTGACCAGCAAACGCAGAGTTGTGGGTGTTCTCCCGCGTAAAACTCAGCTCCATGTACTCTCAGTTTGGCGATGATACCATGTGAGAGTGCGCAATGGAAGAGGAAATACGAACACGGAGGAGAGGAGAGAAAGCAGAGAATGAAGGAAGAAAATCTGCACTGACTGAAATGAATGCTGAATACACTGAAATGGACTGATCAGTCCCTGCACGCAGCCCGAAGCGTCAGTAAGGGAATCAGATCAGGCTGATGACGATGGCAGTACCAAAGACGGAGGAAGATGACGGAGTCGGAGTGTGCACCTGCCAAGGAAGGAGGGAAGTTGATAATACAACTGACTGCCAAGTGGGAAATGGCTATAAATAGCCAAAAAACCCACAAACTGGCCGACCTGAAATTTGAGGCCATAAATATGTCCGACCAGCATTTAATGCTGATCTGACCAGCATTTAATGCTGGTAAAAATGCCAGGAATGCTCAGGAAAATCCCGGAAAGGGTGGACAATGTTCGGCAGGTGAGGCAAGCTGATGAATGCAGAAACTGCCCCGGGAAATGCACATCTGAGTGCTCTAGAATGAGCTACCTCCTCCGTCAAAACAAGTGATAGACAAGTCAGAGCTCCTAATGTCCTCATCTGACTCAGACTGAGGCTCACAGGCAGGAGATGACAAGGCATGACAAACATGACTGCTAACAGCACCCTCATCAGTTGCGTTTCTTTATCTAGCTGTCATTGAGGACTCTACCCCGAATGCTTCTGATGCTGCGATGACAGCTCCCCAGGCTCGAGAGTGGATCGTTGATAGTGGTGCCTCCCGGCACATGACTCCTTCATCAGTTGGTGTTGCCCAGTTGCGACCTTCGCGTGGGCAGATTCTCATTGGAGATAGCTCTTTGGTGTCTATTGTAGGACGGGGTGAGATGCAGCTTATTCCAGATGGACGTGGTGGTACCCATACCTCAGAGGTCTTGCATGTGCCAGGTTTAGGGTATCTACTTTCGGTTCATAAGATTTGTTCACTTGGACTTTTGGTGGAGTTTGACAGTGATTCGGTGTGAGTCCTTGATCGTGGGTCAAGGAAGGTTCTTTCATCAGGATATGAGGAGAATGGCATCTACAAATTGACGTCTTCTACCGCCCTCCCTACTCTTCTTCTTACCTCTCAGACGCAATCAGAGCTATGGCATGCTCGGTTTGGTCACCTCAACTATGATTATCTTCGGAGGGCGTCACGTGGACAGCTTGTTCGAGGGTTGCTAGACATAGTGGTGAGCCAGCAGCCATGCGTCTCCTGCATTTGTGGGAAGCAGCATAGGGATGCGATTCCCAACAAAGCTTCGCGGCGGTCTTCTTCATCGATGGAGCTTGTATCTACGGATCTTTGTGGCCCTATGAGGAACGAGTCCTTGAGAGGAAGCTCGTACTTCATGTTGATCGTAGATGACTACAGCAGGATGACATGGGCCTATTTCTTGGCGCTGAAGTCGGAGGCTTTCTCCCACTTCAAGGATTGGCTTCTCTTTGAGGAGAACCGATCGGGCCGGCGATTGAAGACCTTGTGATCCGACAAGGGTGGTGAATTTGTTTCTAATGAGTTTGCTCGTTTCTGTGCAGATAAAGGTATTCACCAGGAGTTTGCTAACACCAACACTTCTCAAGAAAATGGCATTCTTGAATGGAAGAACCGAAGTGTGACCGAGATGGCGCGCACCATGATGGAGCACCGACCGACACCTCAGTTTCTGTGGGCCGAGGCTGTGGCTACTGCAGTCCACATCCTTAACCGATCCTCCACTTCGGCCGTTGATGGGATGACACCTTTTGAGGCTTACTTTGTGACGAAGTCCGATGTTTCTTATTTTAGGGTTTTTGGGTGTGATGCCTATGTTCACATTCCCAAGACTCATTGTGATAAATTTGAAGCAGCTTCCCGAAGACAGGTGTTCGTTGGCTACAGCTCTCAGTCCCAAGGCTATCGTTTGTATGATCCCGTCAAGCGGGATGTGTACACCAGTCGAGATGTGCGGTTTGTGGAGGTTCTGGCCATAGCAGCGGGTAAGGAGCATCCCGTTCTTGGAGATCCAGGGGAGAGTTAGGCTCCCGAGACAGTCCCTTTGGAGCCCTCGCCTTTTCAATCTGCTTCTGTTTCCGATACAGAGTCTACTATTCCACCGGTCACCCCCGAGGAGTTACCACTGGTGGATATCCCAGAGTCTTCAGCTGATGGAGAGAGACGAGGAGAGGTTCGGCCTCCTCCTCGTTGGGCCCATGACACACTCCGTGCTTCAAGGATCGAGGGGGTCCCTGAGGAGTGGGGACCGCAGGATGGTCAGCGGCGATCACGGAGGCACTAGGCACATTCTACGAAGCTTGTTTGCTCTAACTATTGTTTGATGATCAGTGTTATGCAGGATCGAGAGCCCACCTCCGTGAAGGAGGCTTTACAGTCCGTACCATGGAAGAAAGCTATGGAAGCCGAGTTGGAGGCTATTGAGAGGAATGGCACTTGGTATCTCGTGCCTCGCCCCTCGAATAAGAAGGTGATTGGCGTCAAATGGGTCTTCAAGACCAAGTACCTTAGCGATGGTTCTTTGGACAAGCACAAGGCTCGCCTTGTTGCTAAAGGTTTTGCACAGCGCCCAGGGATTGATTGTCATGATACTTTTGCCCCCACTGCTCGTATGGCGACTATTTGCGCTGTTCTTGCCCTGGCTGGCCATGGGAGATGGTCTGTCTACCAGTTGGATGTGAAGTCGGCCTTCCTTAATGGTGATTTGAAGGAGGAGATCTATGTAGAGCAGCCTCCTGGCTTTGGATCTTCAGATGGGCAAGTCTACAGGTTGAAGAAGGCCTTGTATGGCCTCAAGCAGGCTCCGCGTGCATGGAACGAGAAGATTGATTCGTTCCTTCAGTCACAGTTGGGATATCGGCGTTCCAAGGCCGATCCGTAGCTTTATGTACACACTTTCGAGGTTGGTTGTGTGCTTTTTGTGTTGTATGTTGACGATTTGATTGTCACAGGTGATCATGCACAGAAGGTCAAAGAGATGAAGGCAGCTTTACATTAGACGTTCGAGATGACGGACTTGGGTCTACTCCACTTCTTCTTGGGCCATGAGATTTATCAGTCTCAGAGGGGGATTTTCATCTCTCAGCAGAGATATGTACAGGAGCTCTTGGTTTCTTTTGCGATGGAGGATTGTCGAACCATTTCTACTCCTACGGATCCGAACTGGAAGGCCACTTTACATTCAGCTTCTCCCTTGGCGGATGCTTCCCGCTACCGTCAGTTGATTGGATCATTGATTTGGCTCCTCAACACTCGTGTTGATCTTTGATTTGCTGTTGGTCTCTTGGCGGGGTTCATGAGTGAACCTCAGACGGTGCATTGGCAGGCTACCCAGAGGATACTCTGTATTTGAGGGGGACATTTGACTTAGGGATTCACTATCCAGCAGGCACAGGTGGTTCAGATCTTGTACTTGCAGGTTGGAGCAACTCGGATTGGGCTGGTGATGTGGACCATAGGCGGTCTACTACAGGCTACTGTTTTACCTTGGGTGCAAGTGTTATCTCATGGAGTAGCAAGAAGCAGCCCACGGTAGCCCTTTCGTCTACTGAGGCGGAGTATCGGGCCGCGTCTTCCACCACATGTGAGGCTGTGTGGCTTCGGAGATTGCTGGAGGAGCTTGGCTGCCCCCAGACTCGTTCTACTTTGTTGCAATGCGACAATGAGAGTTGCATTGCCTTGGCACAGAATCCTGTTTTCCATGCCCGGACGAAGCACATAGAGATCCAGTACCACTTCATCAGAGAGAAGCTTCTGGATGAGACCATCGCTGTGGAGTACTGCAAGACGGAGGACAATCTTGCAGATTTGTTTACGAAGGCGCTTCCCCAGGCTCTACCTCGGAGACATGCCAGATCCCTCAGGCTTCTGCCCCGTCCAGGCTCTGAGAGGGGGTGTTAGCGATGTCTGTCAGATCCTGGCCGTACTAGTCGGACTGGTCGGACTGACCAGTCGGACTGCCATGTGGCAGTCCGACTGTACTGCACCAGTCATGCAGCCGACCTGTCTTTTCTGGCGCATATTTTCTGGCTATTTATAGCCGATGTCCAGCACAGTCTCTCTCACTTCTGATCGCAGGTTTCAGACTGGAGATTCGTGCAGAGTACATCTCTGTTTGCAGATTTCAGATTTGAGATCGTGCAGACTGCAGCGGACTTCGAGGTGAACAGCAGGTTGCATCGTTGAGGTGGAGACACGCAGTCCCGCGCACTGCGCCCGTGTACATATCTGCATATCTTTGTATACAGCACACTTTATACAGCAGATCTTCATCTTCCACTGTTTCTTTCTCTCTCTTCTCTCTGCATTCTCTCTCTCTCTCTCAGTCTTGGTCCCACGCTTCCGCATCACTGCACTTTGACACGGGGGTGGGCCCATTTGGCTCTATAGTTGGGAGGTGAGTCTGATGTCCAGTCCCCTCTGTTGAGTTTGGCTTGTGTTGTTTATCGTGTGCAAGTTGGATCCTAGGGGGATGTTTTTTTGCGAGCGGTGATCGAAGATAACTCTCTCACACAACTCGAAAACGAGATGACAAGGAAGAGTTATTGGCTTTGTGTGAATACTACACTCAAGAGATTTTGACAAAAAACACCAGCACACTCAACCTACAAGCCAACACCATAGCTGCTAATGACCACAAACATATTTAAAATTGCACAAAAATTATAGCATCTACAACCTCAAAAAACAAAGTCCTTTGGAAGAAAACTTTTCACAAAATCCTCATACCTTAAAATTTAGTTGTGGCGACACTTCAAGGTTTATACACTAAGCTTGTAGAGAACACACAAATTGCTTCTAACATGTGAGTGTGACCTTGCTTTCCTCACCAAGATAAGAAAACAATTGCATTTGAGAGCGGGGTCTATATAGTTGTCTCTCTTTCACAAACACACCCAAACGCTTAAAGCTTTTTTGTTTAATGAAAAGCATTATTGCTTTTCCTTTTCATTTTGCTTTTGGTGAAAGCCTTAAGGCTTTTCCAAAAAACGTGCTGCCACCTTTAGTTATTCCAATGTTGCACCCATAAACATTGGTGCCTCCTTCAACTATCTCCATTCTACTTTAAACTTAGCTACTCTAGCTATTGCCACTTTGAATCGTCCGCACCCTTGTAGTTTGCAACCTAATCCCTTCTGATTATGTAGTGCCGTGTGTTGACACATCAACCTTTCGACATGACATTGTCTTACTTCTTTAGAAATATGCACGCCTATGGCAACCTTCAATCATGACATCAATATTGCAGTCCTATCAAAACATGCAACCAGCTCCCTTAAGAAGAAGGACCCCCATCAATGTCTTCAAAACACTCACAACTCCTGATCATGGTGCAATATACACCGATAGCCTCTCGTCAATGTTGTAGGCTCCTCGCACATTAGTCGACACATAAGGGAGAGAGTTCTTCCTCATGACATTGTTGCAGCTTACATCCGACCCTCGGAAAACAATTTGATTCATGCTAGCTCCGCAGTATTCGGCAATTTCCCTTGTGATCACGCAGGCCACCCAATTTGTGGAAGCTTCTTTTCGATGATAGGCCACCCAAAAACCAGACATTGCTGCCTTCCCAAAGCACATTGTACATCATCTTTTCTTGCACCAATCAAGATACCCTATTGATGTTGCTACCCACTTCAATTCTTTATGAGGCTGCCAAAGTACATGGTGCTGCCACCCAACATGGAGATCATTGACAAAATCAACACGATCCCCTCAAAACATACGAACTTGCAGCTATCACACTCATCACATGAACAACATGCTAAGACGTTGAGTTCATGCAGTGATTGATAGCGAGGATCTCTCTTTCAAAAGCCCATCATAGCACTTGCTATTGCTCTTTTGATGATAGGCTCCTTTTGTTTTCTTGCTTTTAGTTCCATGCAATGTATCCTAGTAAAATATGCTTTTGAAGATGAACTTCGTGCTTAGTCACACATGATATGAGAAGAAATACAAAGTCGAAATTTATGCCATGCAATCATTTAAGCAATGCCACACACAGAAAGATGGATACATTGAAAAATATAGTGCCTAGCCTGTCTACAAGTGCTCTTGCACTATGCAAGATGCAAACGTAATTCCTTGATTACCTTACAATTCTTAATCTCACCTCTTATCACTCAGCAAAGAAGAAATGTTGTACTTTGCTCCATCCACCCCAATTCTCACAATCACTCAACAAAAATACGGTCCTTATGATGTTGACCAGGTAAAACAACCCAACTCACCGCTGTAGGTGTCCTTCACGACCCTCAAACTCACCCTACCACCTTTCCCACTCATCCTGAGGTTCCTATTTAGGTGATAAATATCCCAACTCTTGTGTGTGCAAAGAACTGTGCGTGGACAATGAAGGTGCTCTCTCAAGTATGCGTGCATCTAAGATTTACTGCATATAGCTCCAGCAGGCATCATGCTGTGCTAGTGCTCAACGATGGTGTAATAAATGCATCAACCCTACCCATGGTAATTGATAAGATCAGGAGACGACCTCTGAGTGCAGTGTATTTGATAAATGCAATGTGAAGTGCTTGTGAATCTATAATCCTCGTGTTGTGCAAGAGTATTGGAAAGAAAATATACATATTTCAAGATATTCAGTAGTTGCCATCAAGGCCCTGGTCTAATTTGTCCAAGAAAACACCAATCTTGACCAAGGCTATCAAGTTTTCACACTTAAAAAAATCCAAATAAAATGACAAAAACATTTTTTGATCTAGACAAACACAAAAAATCGAGTGACAAAACAACAAGACAAAGAGTTACATAAAAAACGACTAAGCTACAAAAATCCTACCTACCTTATGTTTTTCTAGGGGTTTTTAGTTACGTGAAAAAAGTTGTCAATGTTTCATTGGTATCAATTAAATAGACAAATTAAACCATGGAGGATATGTTTCATATATATGTCTCCCATAGACAATCTGATTGGGGGTGTTATCTTCCTTGGTTTGAGTTTGCTTATGATAGTGCTAAGCGTTCAACTGCTAGTTATAGCCTGTTTATGCTTATGTATGGTCATGAGTCGAAACCACCGATTGTCATAGAGCACAGGGGTGTGGAAATGTAGTCCATTGTTGATTTTTTGCATGATATGTAGGAGATGTTGACAATTGTGAGGGAAAGCATTATAGCAGCCCAAGATCATGTTACATTTTATGCTAATCAACATCATACTCCTAGAGAGCTCCAGGAAGGAATGTGGGTTTACCTTAAAGTTCCAAAGGACTTTGATTCAATGACTATTGGCACAAGTGCTATAAATTATGTTCGAGGTATTGCGGTCCTTTCCAAATTACCAAGAAGATAAGTAGTGTATCCTATGAGTTAGATTTACCATTGGAAATCCAAGATCATCGTGTATTCCACGTGAGTCGTTTGAAAGAACGATTAGGACAAGGAGAGCAAATTGTTCTGATTGAGGAAGTTTTGCTGCTTGAGGATATTGCTCGTTATGTTTCACTTGAACTTGAATTGGTTCTTGAACTTAGGACTAAATGATCCCTTGGGCTATGGTCGTGGCCCAAAGTGTTGCTAGCTCCCAGGCTTAGGGTTGAGTCCGTTTGACTCTATGGCCGGGAGGCGAGTCTAATGTCCAATCCCTTTAAAGTTGAGTTTGGCTTGTGTCGTGTCTTGTGTGTAGGTTGGATCCTAAGGGTATGTTTTAGGAACATTTTAGACAATGTGCTCAACGTGATTATGGCATTTGAATGAGAAATCAATCATGTTGCTGGTTGATGTAGAGAAGGCTTTTGACAAGGTCAGTTGGGATTATTTATGAAGGGTGATGACCAAGATGGGGTTTGCTGATTGGAGTGCCAACCTTCCGTGGCTCCTTGTAGAGACCACTTAGGCCTTCGTCTTGGTCAATGACTCCTTGGTTGAGGCCTTGACTGTGCTTAGAGGAGTTCGGCAAGGGTGTCCCTGAAGCCCCTTGCTGTTTGCTTTAGCCACTTATCCACTTTTTTGTCTGATTGAGGAGATGATGATGAGTTATGCTAGGTAAAGGAGTTATGCAACCAACTTGGTAGCTATAAACGCCCCGAACAACGTAGTATGCTTAACAATTATGATATTCGCTTGTTTTCGAGATTTAATATAAAAGAGAATGAACACTTAAAGCTGAAAATGAAAATTACTCACAAAATTACAGCCATGAAAATGTAAAAGTAATGGAGACAAGATTGAGGGTTGAAGATGGGCAACCAACCCCCCCCCCCCCCCCCCCCCCCCGAAGGAATGCATTTCTGCTCAACCCAAATCCCTTAGGGAAGAGCTCAGTTACAATCAACCTGAGAGTGAGGAGAAGTAATTCTCACTCTCACAAGATCATGCAAAGATGTACAAACACACATGCATTATCTATTATGCAATGATAAGAACTGATTTCTTTACAGTATGAGAGAAGAAAGAGGAGAAATCAGCCTTTCTCCATCGTTGAATAGTAGTACATGGATAGAGCTTGCTTCTTGTTGCTAAAATGGAAGAAAGAGCTTGAGAAGGAGGTGCTGTAATGAATTTACAGGCTTGCTATCCTGTAAAACAGCAGTGATAGAAGAGGGAATATGGAGGAATTTGATAATGGAGAAGTGGGGAATGATGATGGGGATGGATGGGGCCAGTTTCTAGCTATCTAGGAGTGCTGTACATGAGTTTACAGTAAAGAAAAATGATGTTGAATGAAGAAAAACGAGCTTTTATTTATAGGAGAGGTAAGAGCTAGTACAAAAGGGGAAAGTGGAGTAGCACAAGTGTCCAGCTACATGTCATGAGATGTGACAAGTGGTGGGACACTTGGAAACTTGTGTGACAAGTGTTTTGACACTTGTCTCTTCTCTATGGCTTTCCTTTTTGGGCTGAATACTGTCAAGAATAGAAACAACCAAATTTAGTAAGCACAGTCAGAGTACAGAACTTACTATTTTTAGAATGACATCCCTATTTTTTAGGGCTAGCATTTTTAGGCTAATTCGAGGCTCCTAAAATTTAGGGACCTCCTAAAATTTAGGGATCTCCTAAAATTTAGGGACCTCCCCAATATGGGTGTCATATGAAAGCTTTTTTCGTGTACATCGAAAAAACGGTATCAGAATCTTCATGTGACTTTCCTATGCAAAGAAATGTGCATTTCAAGCTTTCAGCCCACACATGCACATTATACAAGCATTTCATGATCATGCCATCTTGTTGATTGTAACTGTTTGTTCTGGTGGATCTAGCCCACATTTCAAGGCATCAATATTTTCTGTGTGCGAGTCTAACCCTGATATGCGTGAGTTCTGGTCACAGGCACCCAATCGGGCCATATAGGTGGAAGTGTGAACTATCTTTTCTCTAACCCACCGCGTGGGTCCACCATAACCTGTGACCACTCATCAGGCCAGCTCCAATGCACTTTTCTTTATATCTAATTAGTGCAAAGGAAATAAATTTAATAAATCATTATATAGACAAATTAATGAAAAAGGATATAAATTCTGTTTCTATAGTTGTGATAGTAGCCTAAGAGTATGCAGGACCCTCACCCTCTCGATGATACCAAAAAAGAGAGTTGACATCTGGGAGCGATAAGAATGGATCTCAGCGTGCAAACTACCTCTTGGTGAAGATAGAATTTGTGCAGCTTATCACGAATACGGAAGGAGCGTAAACTGTGAATTTGGGCCTCAAGGCCGAAGGGTTAGAAAACCCATGACAGGAGGGGAGGATCCGTAAAAATGTCCCATGGCAAGACATTGATACGCAACCGAGTGGGAAACCCCCACATTGGCACACCACGTAACTCTTGCTGAGGCTCCTTGGGTGAGAAGATGATACCCACCAAGTGGAACGGTGCCAGTGTGTTGCGTGTGGAAATAGACAAGCTTGGTTGCCTGAAGTGAAGTGCCCTGCAACCACGAGTAGTGACGAGACAAGAATTGGGTGGGTGAAGCGCGAGATGCTCCCCTGGGGCTCGTCATGAAAAGAGTGAGGGGCGACAGGAAACCCCATGGTTCGTTCAGGAGCTCGAGGGGGATGGCAATCCTCGGGATTGCGGGAAACCGAGTTTGATCCCCAAGGAGAGGGGTGAGGACTAAGTCCGTAAAATTGCCACAAGTGACAAACAGGCAGGATCTCCGGGAAACCAAGGCTAACCCTCAAGGAGGGGGTTGATGCCACGAGATCCCAACGTGCGTCATAGCACTCCACCTAGGCGACCGGATTGCGACAGGGGGCGATCCAAACTGTTGGGATGTAAAACCCTTACGGGCCCTAAGTATAAATATATTTTATTCTTTGTGTACCAACACATTGTTGGTACACCCAAATCAGTTCGTCACTCTCACTCTCACTCACTTGCTCACTTTCTCTGCTGCAAATCTTCACGCTTACGCTACCTGCGCACTCCAACAACTGGTATCAGAGCTTCGGCTAAGGTGTGCGAGTTTCCCAGAGCCCGTGCGAGACATCGCCAGTGTTTCGCTCGCAAGAAATTAGCAAGTCGTCATCTCTGCTGGTCAGGCGAGAGCACGCGAGAAACAGGCGACAGTGCTGCAGGCTCGTTTTTGCTCAGTCTGCAACCAGACAGATCAGACACAGCCATTCAAGGTCAGCACAGGTCAGGTCGTCACCGTTCTCAGCCACGTTTCTGTTCGGGACAGCCAGGCGACAGCTCGTGCAGCAGGCGACAGGTCAGTTCGTCACTTTCTGACAAGGCGACAGTCAGCGATCGGCTGCGTGGCATCAGGTGACAGCGACAGGCTGCGTGGCATCAGGCGACGGGCTGACGGGCAGGCGCAAGGTCAACGGCTGCAGATTCGTCACATTTTCTTCCAGAAAATTTTAAAATTTTTCTAAGGTTTACTACAAGCAGCCCCTTTGCCACTGACGGGAGTTCGCGCGCGCAAGCACAGTTCCCAGATTTGGGCAAAATTGAGCCTGGAAATTTGGGGCTTTTCCCAGATTTGATGCTGTTTATGCTTGACAGTGACATCTATGTCAGAAATTGCAGACATTGTGCGCATTGACCTCAATTAAATTGGGGATTTTTCCAAATTTGTTGAAATTTTGCTCATCCGAGTAAAATTTATTGGCATTGGACCAAGAAAAATTGGGGCTTTTCATGTATTGATGTAATTTTGCTCAGCTGAGTCAGTTTGGCTGACATTTGCGCACACTTGGACCTGGAAATTTGGGATTTTGTGCAGAATTTGATCAATTTCTGCATTATTTGCCTGTGCAGTGGCTGGTTTATGTAAAAACAGCAGAGGATTATTGCTGGTTATGCAAGAACAGCAGTGTATTTGCTGATTTAGCTTGTGCTCTTGCAGTTCAGTGCATTTACACTTGTACTTGTGATAAAAATGGCTGCAACTTCTTCTAGTTCTAACATTAAAAGTTTGATGGAAATCAAGCAATTTGATGGTCAGGGCTTTGGTCTTTGGAAAGATCGTATGCAGGGCATATTGTTCTTAAAGGATTGTGAGGATGCTTTGCAAAAGGATAAACCCGCACAAATGTCTGAGGCGGATTGGGCCAAAGTCAATAAAAAGGCTGTGGCTTATATAAAGATGGGTGTCACTGATGACATTTTGACAGACATTAAGGGTTTAGACACTAGTCATGCAATATGGGAGAAGTTGAAAACTACCTATGAGATCACCACATCTGTTAATCAGGTGCATTTAATGCGCAAGTTGGTGAATATGCGGCTGGATGAGTCCAAGCCTGCAGCTGAGCACTTGAGTGCATTTACTGGCATTTTAAATCAGCTCAAGGATGCAAGTTTGGATTTTGATGATAAGTTGAGGGCGATCTTTTTGATCATGACATTGCCTGACTCTTGGGAGACTTTGGTTGTTTCTCTCAGTAATAACCCCAGTCTCACATATGATGGTGTGAGGGGTTCAATCTTGAATGAAGAAATTAGACGTAAGTCTAGTGGAGAAGGCAATAACTTAGCTTATAATGTTAGAGGTAGGGTTGAAAAGAAAAATGCAAATGTTGGACAGAGAAGCAGGAGCAAGAGCAAAGGAAAAGAAAAGAGTGATGTTACATGCTATCAGTGTGGTCGGAAGGGCCACAAGAAGCCTGATTGCAGGTATTACAAGAAGGAACAAAAGAGAAAGAAGAATGCAGGAGACAAAAAGAAGAAAGAGGAAAAGACAGATGCGTTTGAGGTAGCCAAAGGCAAGGAAAAGGCCAATGTGGCCTCCAGTGTTGTCATAGAGGAGCTCTCGGATACAGAGACTGATGTATTATGTGCAGTGGATTATGATGCCCTTGTATGTCACATGCAGGATATGCAGATCACCAAGGCTGATGTGATTGATGCACTTTTGCTAGTTGATGATGGTGTCACTCAGACTTGGATTGTATACTCTGGTGCCTCTTTCCATGTGACTCCATGCTTGGAGTGCTTTGCTACTTTTGATGCAGGCTGTTATGGCAAGGTTTACCTTGGAAATAATCATGCTTGCAACATTGATGGGATTGGCACCATACACTTGTCTTTGGATAATGGGCAAGAACTTGTGTTGAAAGATGTCAGATATGTACCTGGCATCAAGAAGAGTTTACTATCTGTTGGACAGCTTGACTTGCATGGTTACACCACACTGTTTGGTGGTGGTTTGTGGAAATTAAAAAGGGGTTCCATGCTGATTGCTAAAGGAACCAAGTAGGGCACTTTGTATTGTTTGCACTGTAAAGCTTTGAATGGCAAGTTTCTTGCAGTTGCCGAAATTGGCTGTCATTTGGAGTTATGGCATAAGAGATTAGGCCATATGAGCCAGAAAGGACTTGATGTCCTTACCTCTTTGAAGAGGGTTGATGGAAAAGGCTCTAAACTTGAATTTTGTATTGACTGTCAGTTTGGAAAGCAAATGAAAAATTCCTTTTACTCTGGTGTCTCCCGTAAGTCAAATGCCTTGGACTTAGTGCATTCTGATGTATGTAGCATGCCTGTGAAATCGTTGGGTGGTGTTGCATACTTTGTCTCTTTTATTGATGATTGTTCCAGGAAGATTTGGGTTTATTTGTTGAAAAAGAAAAGTGAAGTGTTTGTTGTTTTTAAAACTTTTCATGCATTCGTGACCACTCAGACAGGTAGAAAGTTGAAATGCTTGAGAACTGATAATGGGGGTGAGTTCACATCTAATGAGTTTAAGTCCTTTTGTGACTTGCATGGAATCAAGAGGGAGCTTACAGCCCCTTACAGCCCTTCTTCAAATGGTGTGGCTGAAAGATACAATAGGACTCTATGTGAGGGAGTGCGGTGCATGCTGTCCACTGCTAATCTCCCTCGTGAATTTTGGGGAGAGGCACTTAAAACCGCGGTTCACATTTGCAACCGCTCTCCAAACAGGTCCTTAAATAATGGCATCCCTGAGGAGGTTTGGTCTGGCAAACCGGCCTCATATGACCATTTACGAATATTTGGCTGTGATGCTTTTGTGCATGTTAGAGATGAGCTGAGGAATAAACTTGACCCGAAATCCACCAAAGGCATTTTCATGGGCTATGGTGATGAGGGTGAATTTAGCTATAGAGTGTGGCTACCTCAGTCTAAGAAAATTGTTCGCAGCCGTAATGTTGTGTTTAATGAGGCAAAGTTGCTGAAAAGTATTTTAGCCTCTGATGAAGACATGAAAAAGGTCAAATTTCAGAATTTGCAGCCACCTATTACTTCAAATGATGAGCCTTATGGTGCTGTACCAGAGGCTGAAACTGATGATCAGCCGGTTATCTTTGAGCCAAATGATGATGGACAGCAAATAGAAGCATAGGGAGGTCATGGACAGCAAGATAGACTTGTTGATTATGAAAATGCAGGTGCTGGAAATGAAAATGAAGGTGCTGTACAGCATGAACAACATGCTGAAAATGGCTTACAGCAGCCAATAAATGCTGAAAATAACATGGCTCCAGATATAGACCCGATTCCTGAAAATGTAGATCATTGGGTACGCAGGTCTACACGCCTAAGAAGGCAGCCACATAGGTATGACCCCTCTTTGCATTATGTGATGCTTACTGATGAGGGTGAGCCTCTGACATATAAAGAGGCCAAGTCATGCAAATTCAGCAATAAGTGGGAGCTAGCTATGCAGGAAGAGATTAAATCTCTGTATGCTATGATACTTGGGATCTTGTGTCGTTGCCCAAAGGAAGAAAGCCTCTTCCAAACAAATGGGTTTACAAAGTAAAGACAGTTGATGGGAAACCCAAGTACAAGGCAAGATTGGTTGCCAAAGGTTATACACAGAAGGAAGGGATTGACCACACTACATATGCTTTTTGCTCTCACTGCTATATTGGATTTAGAGCTGTACCAAATGGATGTGAAAACAGCTTTTCTGCATGGTGACATTGATGAGGAGATCTACATGAAACAGCCTAAGGGTTTTGTAGTTCCTGGAAAAGAGCAGTTAGTGTATAAACTAAAACGCAGCTTATATGGGCTGAAACAAGCACCACAGCAGTGGTACAAAAAGTTTGACACTTTTATGCTCTCTCATGGGTTTACACGCAGCCATGCAGATCATTGTTTGTATATGAAAAAGGATACAGATGGCAGCCCTATCATACTTGTTTTATATGTGGATGATATGTTGCTAGCTGGGAAGAGAAAGACTAGCTTGGATGCTCTCAAAGATCAGCTGAAATCAGCTTTTTCCATGAAAGATTTGGGGAATGCAGAGCATATATTGGACATGAGAATTCGTAGGGATAGAACTCAGAAATTGTTGTTCTTATCTCAAGAAAAGTACATTGAAAAGGTACTGGACAGATTTAACATGGCTGAAGCTAAGCCTCTCGGAGTACCCTTACCTCCATACCTTAAGCTTAGTAAAGCCAACAGCCCAAAAGATGACATGGAAGCCAATGCTATGAAGGGAGTCCCTTATGCATCAGCTTGTGGCTCTCTTATGTATGCTATGGTGGCTACTCGTCCAGACATTGCTCATGCAGTGGGAGTTGTCAGCAGGTTTATGTCAAATCCTGGCAAACCACATTGGGAGGCTGTCAAGTGTATTCTTAGATATCTGAAGGGTACACAAAGAAAGTGTATTTGCTATGGGCAGGGTGCACTTAATCTGCAGGGTTATTGTGATGCAGACATGGCAGGTGACTTAGAAACTCGCAGGTCCACTAGCGGGTATGTCTTTACAGTTGCTGGAGGGGCCGTCTCTTGGTGCTCCAGGTTGCAGAACATCGTAGCACTGAGTACTACTGAAGCTGAATACATATCAGCTACTGAAGCTTCTAAGGAAGCTATATGGTTGAGTAGATTCGCAGAGGATCTCGGCATGTCTATGAGTACTCCAGTGTTGGGATGTGATAGCCAGAGTGCTGTGTATCTGGCTAAGAATGCCATGTATCATTCACGCACAAAGCATATTGATGTGCGATATCACTTTATCAGACAGATTCTGGAAGATGGTTTAATCACATTGACCAAGATCAAAACACAGGACAACCTTGCAGATGTTCTCACTAAAAGTCTAGGCAAGGCTCAGCATGAGCATTGCATACGACTAGTGGGAGTTGGTTAAAGGTTCATTCTGGATCTTTAAGTGGGAGGTTGTTGGGATGTAAAGGTCCTTTATTCACCTCCGTGTATTTTACACGTGTATTGTTATGTTGTACATGTGAATGTACCCTTACGGGCCCTAAGTATAAATACATTTTATTCTTTGTGTACCAACACATTGTTGGTACACCCAAATCAGTTCGTCACTCTCACTCTCACTCACCTGCTCACTTTCTCTGCTGCAAATCTTCACGCTTACGCTACCCGCGCACTCCAACACAAACTGCCTAATGCACAAGTCCATTTTGGGGGTGATTGATGATTCTTAAGGAAATGGACTCCAGCATACATGGTCCCGTGAAGCTATGAGGCTCAAGTGAGGGCGAGAACTTGACCTCATACTCTCCGAATGCTTCATAGGGATGTTGCTCGCTTGCCGCCTGGACCCGAACTTTGCTTGTGTGTCTGTACAGATTTGGACACATGAGCGGGTGGGTGTTGGTTCTTGTAATGAGTTCAAGGTCCCGGGCGTGGCTTTGCCGAAACTTGAGACGTATCGGCCTGATCTGGGGTCCGGTCAAGGGCAGTAGACATTCAACGTGTCGGGGAATACGAGGCCCCGGTTCCGGCCGCGAGGGGGTATTGGCCCCTAAGAGGTGACGATGCTCCAGGGTGGCGGAACTGGATATCGCCTGCTCACTAGTCCCTAAACTAAAAAGAGAAAACCTGGAGCCGAGCGAGGTAAATGGCCTAGGAGTGGGTTGGCCTAACACAGCCCCCTCCCTCCCCCCCCCCCCCCCCCCCCCCCCCCAACCCCAACGAGAAGTGTTCCTAATCCTTATGAGATAGTCGTGCCAGCCAGGCCTTTAAACTGGGGCAACGGAGAGGGTGGAAACCCTAATCCCCAGGCGTACCAGGATCGGAATGGAAATCCTGTGTACCCAACTAGCGTCGTCACCCTAGCGACCTCACGGGATGGAGGAGATGCGATCCCAATGGGGGCCGTGTTTATACCATTACCAAATGTGACAAGCGAGATAGGTGCATTAGCCCGTGATCAAGGGTTCTATTGTGGGAGAAGACAGAGCACAGCGATGTATGCCTCGGTCGTTGCACGGCAAAATTCCTAGGTGATTAGACACAGTGGGAGTGAGAGGAATAGGGAGGGACCCTTTAATATCACGGTCGGTGACGCCTCGGTCGCGCACAGTTCAACCAGTGTCGGTGATGGCGACACGAATGCCTCTGCCATAGTGGGATTCTTGACGCTTCGTAGTGAGATCCACATTGTCCTCACGGGGAGGGACAGAGACATGGCTATAGCGTTAAGGTCCATGAGTTTGCGTATGTATCCAAGAATTGTGATATGGGGTGCTGGAAGCCTCACAGAGCGGTCTATGTGGGGCGCCTTGAGATGGATGCTCCGATCGGATTTATATAGGAAGGTTAAGAAATGTGATCGAATTAGGTGCTTACGAAACCGATCTGTGCGGTTTGACATAATGGTCGAGTCTCGCGAAGCATCCTTGAGCATTTTGACTCGTATTAAAGAGGAACATTCGTTTTGTCGGTGGCATGCTCGCTTGTCGATTCCCTTCAATGAACGCAAGACTGCAGCCTCGTCATAGCCAAACCAAGGCCTTGATAAGAGATCTATCGTTGTGAGTCTCAATATCAACTCTCTCCGTTCCAAACAGGGTGAGCTCGATATGCTGGCTCGGAAAGAGCATTGGCGCATGATTGGGTTGCAGGAGACACAAATATTTCAAGGGGGATGGCCCCTACGATTATACGGCTATGACTCATTCCAATGCATGGGCTCAAACATTCCTGGCGAGAGAGGATTGGTCACCATAATCTCTCGGGAATATAGAGCATTTGAGCTATGCTAGTTGACTCCCAACTGCCTACTAGTGCAGTTTTTTCCTTGCGGCATAGGGAAGCAAGTGCCGTGGATCCATGGGAATGTGTATATTCCTCAAAAGCAGTTGTGCGCAATGAGAAGAGAAGTGCTAAAAGACGTGTGCCAGAAAGTGAGGACCCTGAATCAGAAAGGAATCCCAATCATAGTCGGGGGTGATTGGAATTGCAAGCAAAGAATATTAAGTCGGTATCTGAAAGCACATTTCCCCGAATTCTTTGTGCTGCACACTGCTGGTTCTGAGCTTACATACCATTCCAAGATGGGCCATGGAAAGTCGGATCTCGACTTCTATGTCGAGAATGATGCTGCGATCTCCAGACTCTCAGCAACGCATGTCTTTAGAGCGACGGACATCTCCGACCACTGGCCTATCACTTGTAAGATGCAAGCAGTGGACGATATGGAATCAAGCCCAAACCCTCTTGCCCTGTGTGTGCCTTGTATCGATGCGAGCAGGGTAGACGCGGCGGCGAGTGCTTTTCTGTCTAGCAATAGGTGGGCAGCATTGGCTGACCTCAATGAGGAGGTGAAGGGGGAGGATTCACTCCCAGATCGCTTGGCAAGAGCCTTCACGGAAATGGTGAAGGCTATTGCGCAAGAAAACGGAGTCATGACGGTTAGGCCTCCACTACCACCCAGGAACCATTTTAGGCTCAACCCCAAGGCACATTGTGCTATCAACCTGAAAAGGAAGGCTTGGAAGCGACTCAGATCTCATCGTGAGACCTTTGAAGAGTACGCTGAGATTCCGAAACCAGAGCTTCTCTCGCATAATTGCCAAGGGGAAAGGTCTGCAACGAGCCAGGTTGGCTTATAAATGGTGGAAGCTCTAGAAAGGCATTGCAGGAGTTAGGAATCGGGGTGGGCAAAAGGCTCAACCACTCAAGGATGCTGCTGGAACTCTGCAGATGGACCCCCCTGAACTCATGAAGATATGGGAGAGCCACTACTCTAAGGTGTATGATGACCCCCTAGGAACAAGTAACAACGCCGACCATTGGAAGAAAATGGACACAGGCTTGTGCCTAAGGCCACATATTAAGGCCCTCGACGTTTCTATCACGTGGTACGAAGTTCGACATGTGCTTAGGAAACTAAAAAGACACAAAGCCGCATGCATAGATGGCATCCCCCCAAAGGTTTTGAAGATTGCATACAAAGATAATGGATGCCGTGGACAGAGAGAAATCCCAAAGTCCCCATATGGGCTAGCGATGTTGAAGGTATTGAACACGATTTTTTGAGTCTGGTAGGATTCCGGAGGCTTTGGAGTCATCCATTGTGGCGTCCATCCCAAAGAAGGGTGATCTTACCGACCCCAACAACTATCGTGGCATATCTCTAATATCGTTACTGCTCAAGGTGCTAACGTCAATTGTGGTATCTAGGATCTATAAGGCCCTAGAGAACTGCAAGTTCTTCCTCAAAGCACAAGCCGGGTTTCGGGAGCACGAGGAGTGTATCGGACAAGTTGTATGCCTCAAAGAGATTGTGAAGAGGCGTTGTGTGGAGGGCAAAACCACCTACGTCGCCTTCATCGATTTCAAAAAGGCATACGACACGGTGCCGCACCAAGCCTTGTTTTTGCAAGTTGCGAGCTTGCGGAGTGGAAGGGCGTTGCATACGGTTCATAGAGGGATGTACCAAGCTCCAAAGATAAGGGCGAGGGTAGGAGACCTTCTGTCCGAAGCCATTTCGGTGAAGTGAGGAGTACGCCAAGGATGCCCTGGGTCCCCCACCCTCTTTAACATATTTATGAACGATATCATAAACGAGGGTGACGGATTCGGAGTTAGCGTTCCTGGTCTTCGTGAGAGAATTCAAGGGCTACTTTTTGCAAATGATTTGATTCTCCTTGCAGAGTCCGCCGAGGAGCTGCAAGAAGCATTAAACCGGTTGAATGAGTGGGCTACCAAGTGGGGAATGAGTTTTGGCCTTTCAAAGTGTAACACCATGGTTTTCTTTGGTGACTTGCAAGCTTTGAGGGATCGACCACTCCACTTGGGGACCGAACGGATCGAAGTTTGTGAGAGATACACCTATCTGGCATCGTACTGGATAGTGAGTTCTCGATTGAAACAGTAATTCGGGAGAGGATTGAGAAGGGCCGTAAGACTCTTCATGCATACCAAGCATTCCTCTCGCTCGATCCCCATGTGGACAAGACTCAATGTCTTCAAGGCGTGCGTGCTTCCGGTCCTTACGTATGGAGCCGAAATTATGGGAGGACATCGTACGGGGATGAAGTGGATCTTGGGTAAAGGGGCTAAGTCGACAGCGGTCGGCGCAGCCATCGTGCATAAGGAATTCAATATCCCCCCCATTCCAGCATTTTGCGGCGGGCAATGTGCACGTGCCTTCCAAAAGTACCCAGGGGTTAGGACGTGGATTCGAGAGCTCTTGAAATCCCCATCATGTACTAAAAAAGTCCACAAATGGACTTGGGCTTCCAAGACTGTGCGTTGGCTAGAGAAGTACGTCCGTGAAGCACCTCTACTCGTTGTAAGGTATCATGTCTGGAAGAAATGGGAACGGCAACACGAGTGTGTGAGACTCGCCTCTTATAATGAGAACAAGTTCGAACGCTCAAGGAATTACCTATTTCGCACCAACCTGTTGGAGAATGTCAAGGCTTTAGAGGAAAGGTTTTTGGGCTTAGCACGAGTCGGCGGGGTGAAGATGGCAGATAGCTATCGACATTCTCGACGACAAACCTGCCCTCTGTGCAGCTCTCGCGAAGCAGAAACCTCTTATGCACACATCTTGCTTTCCTGTCCTGCGTTGATTGATGAACGCGACATGCACATCTCGAGTATTATAAGTGAAACTCGTGACCTTTTGTCTCGAGGGTGTACCTTAGAGGATGAAGCTACGCTACTCCTTGGTGGGGAGATCGGCGGGGTGTGTTTACCCAATTGGGTGAGCACTCGTCCACACTCGAGGAATGTGGTCCTAGGGCACCGCCTCGTGGCAACATTCCTTGGCAAGGCGATGCCGAGGTACTTGGGAGCATTAAATGCATGATCCCTACCCTTCGCGGGTAGGGAGATGAGGATATGCTCACTTTGTGATCTTGTGCGCAAGCTTGTACTCGTACCAATGATGGCACTGCCTCGCTCAAGCAAGCGAATGCTGTTCGGAGGCAGTGTTTGCTTGAGTGCGACGGGACACCACCTTCGAGCCGACGCCCGGCCTTGGGGTATGGCATCCCTTTGAGGGAACCTGCCGAGATCGGCGGTTTTAGCTAGTGAGAGTCCAGCACTACCTAGACCCCTAAACCGGGGTGCTAGGTGTCTACCCACTCTCCGTCCATTGGGAGGAGTCTTCCAAGGACCTTGGTCCTGAAGGAAGTAGCGAAATCATAAGCTAGTGGCACAGGGTTTTGCCTTTGAGTCCAATTAGGCACCTGGCTCAAAAAACAAAAACAAAAACAAAAATTGAGGAGATGATGCAGGAAGGGAGGCTAGAGGGTATCTGGTGTAGAGGGAAACAGCTTGCTGGCCAAGGGTTCACTTATGAACTCCTCATGATGCTGCAAGCAAGCAAGGGAATTTAGAAAATGCTATGCAGATCCTCAGGACCTATGAAAAAGTAGCAGGCTTCAGCATCAACTTCCAGAAAATCTTGTCTGATTAACCTCATTGAGGATTCCTCGCATGATCTTGAATGGACAAGGCAAGTGATCAACAGAGGTTCCATTTTCAGGTATCTTGGCCTCCCCACGGGACTGGAAGTTAGCAGCTTGAGTAAAGCTGGTTGGCTGTTGGACAAGGTAAGAAGGAAAATTATGCACTGGAACTCAGCTGCCTGGCCCGTTAATGTTAAACTGGAATCAGAATCTGTAAAAGAGCTAGGATTCACTCCTTAGCAATTTCTTGTGCGGAAAATTTGGCAAATCAAGATATCTGGTGCATATTGGCACGAAGCACCTCAAGTGCAGTCTAGAAAAGGAGGTTTTGCACCTGATCAACGCTGAGACGGAAGTGGATACAATGTGGGTGAAGCTATTCAAAAGATGTGGGGAGTAAAACACCCCATTGTCTGTTATACCTTAGGAGATTTATTGACCAAGAATTAAGGATATTTACGACAAATGGGGCCTAAGTAGTCAGGAAGTCCTTTTATCTTAAGCTTTCTTTGAGATGTGTGCTTAGGGTTTTGTCTCAGAGTTGCTGCATCTCACCCCATCCTGCAATAGACACCGAAGAGCTATCTCCGATGAGAATCTGCCCACGCGAAGGTCGCAACTGGGCAACACCAATTGATGAAGGAGTCATGTGACGGGAGGCACCACTGTCTACGATCCACTCTCGAGCCTGGGGGGCTGTCATCGCAGCATCAGAAGCCTTCGGTGTAGAGTCCTCAATGACTGCTAGATGAAGAAACGCAGCTGATGAGGGTGCAGCCACCGCTCCAGAATCCTTCGTGTCCTTCTTGTTGGTGTCCTTCTTGTCTTTGTCGGGGCAATCCTTCCAATGGCCGGTCTTACTACAAATATGGCACGTGGATTCTTTTTCCTTGTCCTTCTTTGACTTGTTGTCCTTCTTCTTCTTCTTTTGGTCCTTCCCCTTCTTCTGAGAGGCTTGACCTGTCAATGCTTCCGACTTGGAAGCATGCTGTCCCTTCAGTTGTTCCTCTTGGTCCAAGACCATAGGAACCAGCTCTTCCCACCGAAGAGTGGACTCACGCCCCGAAGCAATAAGGGCGGAGTAAGAAGCACCGAATTGTGGCGGCAACTGGGACAAGAGTGTGATCGCCATGTCTTTGGAGGAAATCGGCTTCCCCGCATTCTGAACCTACATCTGAAGCTGTCTAAGCTTGTTGATGTGCTCCCGCAACGAAGAAGACTTATTCACGGACAAGGTCCGCATCTGCACCTCCAAAGAAACCCGCTTCATAAGGGTCATCCGGTTATACATCTGGTCAAGCTCCAGCCATGTCTCCCGAGCCATCGTCAAGTGCTCAATGTGGGCTATCATGGCTGTAGTACAAGACAGAAAAAGAAAAGAACGAATCTGGGCATTCAGTTTGTCCCAGTGAGACTGGGCCTTGGCCAACTCCGCACGAGCATCAGAAGAGAGTTTGGACTCATCTCTCACCGAGGGCCGGTCGATCTCCTCCTGTACAAGCTCCGCCAAATCGTAAGACTCAAGGATGGCCAACATCATCACGCGCCGGATGCGGTAATTGTCGCCATCGAGCTTTTGATCTGAGGGAAGAGCCGGTGAGACCGGCACCTTCCGATCCATGATCGTTTGGAACTCCAAGCCAATCTCTGTAGACATCTTCACCTGTAATGCCTGCACAAATGCAAAAGCAGCCCCCTCTGACTGTGAAAACGCAGCCTGCTAGGGCTCTTTCTTCCGCGTCCCGAACCTTCTTCACTCGCCGGAGGCGATGAAAAAGTAAAACCTGCACTTGAAAGCTGAAAACACAGCCTTCTTCCTCTTCAAACTGTAACCGGCCTGACCACTGGAATGGGCGGTAGTGTACAACCAAAATACAGAAATGCTTTCACCCAATTTACAGTCGTCCACTTTACCTGAACTTAAAGACACAGAAGCAAGAAGAAATACAGGAAGCTAGAATGCTCCCGTTGCATCACAGACACCCTGTTGGCCCCTAAGTCAGGCGCCCCTTGTGGTATTTCTTTATTCATTAACAAAGGGATAATCCCACAATAACCTGCCTACAAGCTGTCCCTGTACAAAGTGGAGAAGGAAACACAGTTCCAACCCGATTTCGACACCATAACGGTAGTACAACTTGACCTGGTCATTATCCCTACTCAATTGGTGCCTCCATACACCCAAACACACTCAATGAAGTGCCTGGTAAGAAATTCAGCACGCTGCATTTCCTGGTTTTTGTCTTTAAACTGCTCCAAAATACATGTGCAGTGTCCCTGGAGCTTCCTTGAAGCTTCTGGAGCAAATAGACATAAAAAATGTCCAAAAACCCAAACCTGCAAAAATATACAGCAGGCTGTAATTCCCTGTTTTGGGCCCTGTTTTACCTGCCAATCACTTGTGTGAGCCAGCAGACTCCCGCACCTTATGGGCCACTTGCCCTTTGAATCCTGCGAGATTTCACGCGAGAAATCTCAGGAAAACAGCGTTTTCCACACAAGTATCTGCTTGGGAATGCAATTAGCAAACCTTGTACCTGTTCAAGAGGCTCTTGCCTCGGCAATTATGCATAACAGTACAATTATTGACCCAAAACAAGTTGACCAAGAGGGGAAACTTTGCCCAAGTCTGAAACTTCTGATTGGAGTGCAGAATTGACCATTTCAGTCTGCTGAAACTACTGGTTCAGACCTGCAACTCTGCTGTAATCACTGGTTCTGACCTGCAATTCTGCTGTAATTACTGGTTCAGACCTGTTCTGAAACCTGATTACAACTCTTACTGTTCCCTGTACTATTCAGCCCTCTGTAATTACTGGTTCAGACCTGTTCTGAAACCTGTTTTCAGTTCATACTGCTCCCTGCACTGTCCTGCATCATCTGGGGCAAATGCCCCTTGATTCTGGCATCAATTGGGCTCTGAAATAGCCTCTGAACAGTCCAAAAACAGTACTGATTCAGTGCTGTTTCAGACACTTACTTGGTGAGATTACCACCCTCACCTGTCCCTGCTGGGACAGTATACAACTGCTCCTGTTCCTGGAGAAAGGAGGTTCTTGCCTCATGCAAAAACAACATATTCCACACAGCTGTACCTGAATTAGAAGAAAAGCCCTTGATTCTGCAGCATAACCATACTGTCAGGGAGAGAGAGAGAGAGTAGGAAGCAAGCCCAGCCCTCTGTGCATCATAGACAAGGTAGACCAGCTCTCAAGAGCTCTCCATCTGCAGCAATCCATCTCCCTTTCACAAAAATTAGCCCCCCTTGCATTGAAACTCGTTTTTGTGCTGCCCTCTCTCTCTCTCTTTTGGGAATTTATGCCCAAATTGTGACACATGGCATACATGTAACAATTTTCCTGTTTAAACCTTTCGGTCTAAAATTCTCCATCCTCGGTTCAAAATTTGACCTCGGCACAAACCAGAGGATTAATACTCGTACAAAAATGAAGATAATGACGCGAACAGATTCTGGGGTTCAAAAATAGTAACTCCCTAAATTTTAGGAGTTGCTTGCATTGCATCCCCACTAGTCTTCTGACCATCTTTGCAGACTATGGCTACATCCAAATCTGTAATGTAGCTCAACTGAAAGTGAATTTCCACTGATGACCCCACATGGACTAATCTCTTGAAGATTTGTCCATCTTCACTTTGAACTAGTCTCTTCTAGGCTAGTTCTTCAACACACTTGCCCATATACACTTTCACAAGTCTCTTCCAGGCTTGTCAATCTACAATGCCATTAGTCTCTTCCAGACTTATACTGGACCTTAACTGTCCAGTCTTGACTGACTAGACATTCCTGTCCGTTTCACAAACTGGCCATGCAACTCAAGCGTTTAGATTTCAAGAGGGATCCTTCCAAAAAGAAAAACCAAATAAAATACGTAATAAAGAAATCAACAAAAAGGTAATACTTATCACAGTCTAGTGACATACCTCCCTCTCGAAATCGCAAACGTCCTCGTTTGCATGAATGTCATACATGCTTCCAGCTAACCCAGTGAACTTACACTTGGCAGCACATGTACAACACATACATGCTATCAGTCAACATCATGTATGTTCTAACTGTGAAACATGGCAGACTATCATCATGTGACTCCACATCATTGTTTCGAGATATAGTGGCCGGTACACCACAATGATATCCCCATAGTGGCAGACTCTCATTTGATGACTCCACATCACCCTGGCTAGAGATCTAGTGCCCGGTACATCAAAATGATATCCCCACTGAGTCAATTCACAGAATACATGCCCGATCGAGTAACCGTTGTTACATACAACATGTATTGAATCCAATAGAAGTAAAAACTGTATTCTTGCAAGCAATACTTACTTCTTTAGCACTGAGAAAACCATATGGACACAATAAGTGTTAACCTGTACAAAATCTGTTTCTGTACATAATTTCTTTCTTAAGCAATTGTCACTTTGACAATCTATTTCAGCTTAGAGATACAAGGGGTCAAGGTAGGTTGCAAGCGAAATGCTTCAAGGTAAAGTTCCAACACATTAGGTGACTCTGCAAGTTCACCTTCGTCCATCCACTTAGCATCTATAGCTGGATAGTTCTTGAACTTAACCAAATATCTTCTAGCAACCTTGCCTTTCACTTTCCTTTCTTTGTGCGCCGATACCTGTTTTGGAACAAGAATTTCATCAAGTTTCTCAACTTCGGGCTGTTCCTCAGTTGGCATATCTTCTGGCATATCACCCACATAGGGTCTAAGAAGACTTACATGGAAAGCATTATGAATCTTCCAATTGTCAAGCAATTTCAGCCTATAGCTGACATCACTAATCTTCTCTATTACTTGAAAAGGCCCATAGTATCGCATACTAAGCTTAGTGAAAATACTTTCTTTGCCTTTCCGCTTCTTTAAGCGTGCCTTTTCAAACCGCAATAGTACCCCCAAACACTGTTCCTGGTACATAAATCTGGTTTCCAGGCGCATAACCAGCCACACTCTGAAATATAGATCCACCTCCAAAGTACCCAGGATGTACAGAGGTCGGTGGGAAAACCTGTGGCAAAGCCTGAAAACTGTTTCCCTGTCCATTTAGGCCAACATTTTGCTGCTGTAAAGTGGCAAGCTGAACTAGCAATGCCTGTGTAACTAGCGTTTCCGCCACCTGTTCCTGGACAGTCGGAACCAATCTTGGAGTCTCCATTGACTCCGCAAGCTGCCTTGGTGTTTCCACTGAATCTGCAGCATGCTTACCCTTATCCTGGACCTCTACTAGATCCGAAACCTTTGTAGATTGCCCAACTTGCTGTAAAGGAAGGGAGGGTTTGAAAAATGCCAAAAACCTTGGATTCTGCATCACTTGAGTAAACATACTCACAGCAGCAACTAACTGAGTCTTGAAAATGTCTTCATCCATAGAAGAAGCCATAAGAACTTGTGGCTCAACCATAACAGGAGGAGTAACAAACTGTGGAGGTCTAGAAGACTCTTCCACCTCATGAACAACAGGGATCTCCTGTGATGAAGACGCTTCCTCTCTGGTGTCTTCCTTTCTATCAGCCATAATGCACAATTCTGTGTCTTACACCCAAACAGACCGTGGCTCACTCTTTAGGGAAAAAGTGATTCGATCCCTGCAATGGAACCATGTAACCGGCCTGACCACTGGAATGGGCGGTAGTGTACAACCAAAATACAGAAATGCTTTCACCCAATTTACAGTCGTCCACTTTACCTGAACTTAAAGACACAGAAGCAAGAAGAAATACAGGAAGCTAGAATGCTCCTGTTGCATCACAGACACCCTGTTGGCCCCTAAGTCAGGCGCCCCTTGTGGTATTTCTTTATTCATTAACAAAGGGATAATCCCACAATAACCTGCCTACAAGCTGTCCCTGTACAAAGTGGAGAAGGAAACACAGTTCCAACCCGATTTCGACACCATAACGGTAGTACAACTTGACCTGGTCATTATCCCTACTCAATTGGTGCCTCCATACACCTAAACACACTCAATGAAGTGCCTGGTAAGAAATTCAGCACGCTGCATTTCCTGGTTTTTGTCTTTAAACTGCTCCAAAATACATGTACAGTGTCCCTGGAGCTTCCTTGAAGCTTCTGGAGCAAATAGACACCAAAAATGTCCAAAAACCCAAACCTGCAAAAATATACAGCAGGCTGTAATTTCCTGTTTTGGGCCCTGTTTTACCTGCCAATCACTTGTGTGCGTAGCCAGCAGGCTCCCGCACCTTATGGGCCACTTGCCCTTTGAATCCTGCGAGATTTCACGCGAGAAATCTCAGGAAAACAGCGTTTTCCACACAAGTATCTGCTTGGTTATGCAATTCGCAAACCCTGTACCTGTTCAAGAGGCTCTTGCCTTGGCAATTATGCATAATAGTACAATTATTGACCCAAAACAAGTTGACCAAGAGGGGAAACTCTGTCCAAGTCTGAAACTTCTGATTGGAGTGCAGAATTGACCATTTCAGCCTGCTGAAACTACTGGTTCAGACCTGCAACTCTGCTGTAATCACTGGTTCTGACCTGCAATTCTGCTGTAATTACTGGTTCAGACCTGTTCCGAAACCTGATTACAACTCTTACTGTTCCCTGTACTATTCAGGCCTCTGTAATTACTGGTTCAGACCTGTTCTGAAACCTGTTTTCAGTTCATACTGCTCCCTGCACTGTCCTGCATCATCTGGGCCAAATGCCTCTTGATTCTGACATCAATTGGGCTCTGAAATAGCCTCTGAACAGTCCAAAAACAGTACTGATTCAGTGCTGTTTCAGACACTTACTTGGTGAGATTACCACCCTCACCTGTCCCTGCTGGGACAGCATACAACTACTCCTGTTCTTGGAGAAAGGAGGCTCTTGCCTCATGCAAAAACAACATATTCCACACAGTTGTACCTGAATCAGAAGAAAAGCCCTTGATTCTGCAGCATAACCATACTGTCAGGGAGAGAGAGAGAGTAGGAAGCAAGCCCAGCCCTCTGTGCATCATAGACAAGGTAGACCAGCTCTCAAGAGCTCTCCATCTGCAGCAATCCATCTCCCTTTCACAAAAATTAGCCCCCCTTGCATTGAAACTCGTTTTTGTGCTGCCCTCTCTCTCTCTTTTGGGAATTTATGCCCAAATTGTGACACATGGCATACATGTAACGATTTTCCTGTTTAAACCTTTCGGTCTAAAATTCTCCATCCTCGGTTCAAAATTTGACCTCGGCACAACCAGAGGATTAATACTCGTACAAAAACGAAGATAATGACGCGAACAGATTCTGGGGTCCAAAAATAGTAACTCCCTAAATTTTAGGAGTTGCTTCCATTGCATCCCCACTAGTCTTCTGACCATCTTTGCAGACTATGGCTACATCCAAATCTGTCATGTAGCTCAACTGAAAGTGAATTTCCACTGATGACCCCACATGGACTAATCTCTTGAAGATTTGTCCATCTTCACTTTGAACTAGTCTCTTCCAGGCTAGTTCTTCAACACACTTGTCCATATACACTTTCACAAGTCTCTTCCAGGCTTGTCAATCTACAGTGCCATTAGTCTCTTCCAGACTTATACCGGACCTTAACTATCCAGTCTTGACTCACTAGACATTCCTGTCCGTTTCACAAACTGGCCATGCAACTCAGGCGTTTAGATTTCAAGAGGGATCCTTCCAAAAAGAAAAACCAAATAAAATATGTAATAAAGAAATCAACAAAAAGGTAATAGTTGTCATAGTCTAGTGACACAAACAGCAACAAATTCACCAACTGGACTTCTTTCCCGCGCGCCCACGCTCGCTTCAGCCTTGTTCCGATATGCAGCCCTCCCGCTCGCCCTCGAATGCTGGAAACACAGCCTTGTGTCGCGATGGAATCTCCTCTTCAGGTAGGTACTTCACTCAGTCCGCCCTTCTTCACTGCTCTGATACCATGTCAGAGTGCAGCGATGCGGAAGCGTGGAACCAGGACTAAGAGAGAGAGTGAACACAGAGAGAAGAGAGAGAGAAAGAGACAGTGGAAGATGAAGATCTGCTGTATACAAAGATATGCAGATATATACACGGGCGCAGTGCGCGGGACTGCGTGTCTCCACCTCGACGATGCAACCTGCTGTTCACCTCGAAGTACGCTGCAGTCTGCACGAATCTTCAGCCTGAAATTTGCAAACAGAAGTGTGGAATAATGTGCAGAATGTCGGCTATAAATAGCCAAGAATAATGCGACCAAATATGACAGGTCGGCTGCATTACCAGACTGATACGTGGCTGCCTGCTCTGCCAGGGACTGATAATCGCTTACATGTTTATGGAAGATAACGTCGCCTAGGCAGGCAGAAAGGCTCTGTCCTTGATTAGGAGAGGAATATTTGAAGCCGGCAATGGATGGATGCTGATGGTAATGTCAGACATGCTCTCAGGTTTTTCCTGCCTGTGGGCTTTCAAGCTCCTTGATTCCGGCATTGGAATGTGTGGCTGGAGGAGTAAGAAGTGTGGCAGGAGGGAGTTGCTGGATTAGAACAGAGAGAACTCCTCCTTTGATGCTAGGCAGAAAGAAAATCCTGAATGGCCTCAACATTCCAATCAGCAGACTCAAGGGATGCATTTTGGGGCCTCCACTTTTGACAAGGCAGCTTTGAAGTTCTGTGTTTCTAGGGACAAAGTAAAAGGGAGTAGAGGTAGGCTGATTTGTCTTCCCACACCTAGGATTTTTATGCTCCATGAAATCTGGGAGTCCAGAATTAGGCTTGTGTTTGAGTGTGTTAGAGAAGAAGTTGGGATAGAATAAATAATGAAACTTGGTGGTTTTGGTGTACTGTTTGGTTGGGAAGTTAGATAATGAGGACCTTCTAGGCCAGCAACTTTGCTAATAATCAGCGCCTCATAATTTTATTCAAGATCTATTTTGTTATTATTAATTAAAACCTATTCTTTTGTGTGTAAAATGTGCCTCAAATATAGGACAGAAGTGCTGGCAATCAGGCTTGGATAAGAGAAGGGGAATGGAGCTTATAAAGCCCACTCTCCTGCCAATTTGTTGCGATAACAGCCCTTGTAGTAGAACCCTCAATACAAACGGCCTGTTCAGTGAAGATAACTTGGGTACCAAGCCTAGTAAGACCATAAATTGAGAGGAGTAGAAACCCCAAGTGTGGAACATAAAGGGCTATAAAAGGGAGCTCGATGCACGGTAAGGAAACAACGCCAAAGTGCCAACACCACAAATAGGCACCGATGCAATGTTAGCAACAGTGATGGAACCCTTAGAAGGATGTAGATCCTGCAACAAATCACCTCGTGGAGTCATATGACTAGAAGCTCCACTATCAACTAGCCAAGGCCTTGTAGAAGATGAGGCAACCATTGAAGAAGGCTCCTCCAAGTCAATAAAATGAAGGAACATTGACTCATTGGTAAACCTAGAGTAGAGGTAGAAGGCTTATACGTTTTAGGTCGATCTTTCGCTCTCGGACAAAGGTGATGATACTACTTTCAACATTTCTCCTTTGGAGGTATCCCCTTCCCACAGTATGAGCATTTAGGCTTCTCCGAGTCGCAATGAGAGCCTGAAGAACCCTCCTATCTTTGAGCCTTGGACTTTCCTTTCTTCTTCTTCTCCCCTTCCGAACCTGCAACAAAAGCTATGGTGGAGGTGGATCCATTGGCTACCTCTTTGGCGCACTCGTTATACTCCAAAATAAGTGGGGCATGCTTCTCCCATAGAAGCTTCTCATGGGTCCATGATGTAAGAAGGATGGTGTAGAAGACATCAGAATAGGGAGACGATAGCTAAGTTAAAAGAATAATAGCCATATCCTCTGAAGAGATCATCTTGCCAAGGGATGCAAGCTCATCTCTCATGTCCTCCAACTTGCTGATATGATCCTTCATGGAAGGAGAATCAACAATGAGCATCCGTAATTTCTTCTCGAGAGTAATCCGATGGGTAAATGTCTTCTGATGGTACAAAGAAGCAAGCTTTGTTCATACTTCCGTTGCTTGTGGAACATGCACTAGGACAACGTCTTGTAAGCTCATAAAGAGGAAAGATCGAGCTCTAGATTTGAGCCGATCCCATAAGACCGAACAATCCATCAATGTGCCAACTGTGGGATTCTCCAAAACTCAAATCCTAAATGTAAAACGTAAAATGCAAAACGCAAAAACTTAAATATAGAGACAAATGCAGAGAGATGGCCTACTAGACAGCTAAAACATATGTACTACAATGGTTACTTGGTGGGAGAGATGGTAGCAGTCTGTCGCTTGGCATGAGATGCTGACAACACAAGTTGATTAGATGCTATGATGATGCAACAAATAGAGATCTCCAAATAGCAAGGTGATGATTGAAAATAAGTCGCCTAGGGTTGGATAGTGATGGATTGGAGTCGGTGACGGTTGAACAGCAGATGATAGGTGGTTGATGATTGAAATCTGCACGGTAGAGCAAGAAATCTGTACTAAAGGATGAGGCTAAAATTTGAATGGTGGGTAGCGTGTTTATTTTTAGATATTGAAAAGTATTCAAAAAATTAGGGTTTTAGGAGACCATTAAAATTCTCTGAAACTGCATGTCAAATTTGTATTTTTTATTAATTAAGCGTGTTTTGGGGTTGTTTAAAAATGCTAGTCAGTTGTAAAGTATGTGCTAGCTCAACATCCCCTCTTAGGCCCAAAATTGAGCCTAAAAGGAGAAAATGGGCAATGTTTACCCCAAGGTATCCCTTCCAAAAGTAGCAAGGGCATCAGACAAAGGGTGCACGTCAGCTGCCCAGTGGTCTATCAAGGCTACAAAGGCGATGGTTATCTTACAAAGGGAGTTCAAGTAGTCATCCCAGAGAGGACATGACATCGGACAAAGGGTGCTTGGTGATTGCCTAGTGGCTTACCAAGCCCTATAAAGACAGATAGAACTACGTTAAACTTTCTTTTTTGTTTTTTTTGTGGAAAGTTAATTTACGAGTGGCGACTTATTAAGTAACAGTGACTCAGAAGATGGGAGTAGGGATGGTACACCCAACACATCACAAAATAGTACAAGCTCACCCAACTACTCGAGAATGTCGATGATAAGGGAAAGATGATGAAGTATCATATGAAGAAGAATGATGGTATGATCCACTGGTGGAAACAGTTTAGGAAAGGGTGGCATTCCCCCTAATGATGCCCCAAGAGGTGGAGTGAATGGAGAGTAGGTAAATGGTGGAAGGGAGAATGAGAATGTGTTAGGAATGGAGATGGAAGATCCAACCCCTAGTGTGCTTTGGGTGGAAATGGAATGTAATCCAAGATTTTGGAATGAAGATGTGAGTAGATTAGAATATGAGAAGATAGTGGTGGGATGGGAGGGAGTTGAGAAGTTTGATTTACTTGCTCAAATGAAATAGATAATAGAGACATACCTGATGAAGTGTATTTGCTTCGAGAGGCTCATTTATTAAAGTTAACATACTGAAAACCATTCGACTCTTGCACACATTGAGGAGAAACCATACTTACTTGGAATGGGAAATGAGAATGGGATCCCTTGGAATGGGAGGAACGTCCAAGGTCAGGGAACGAGAAGGGGAAAAACTGCACGTCTTAAGTGTCCCAAATATGCCATGTATGACCCAAATTGCCCCTAGTTGTCCCAATAGCTCCCTAATACTACAAATTGCCTTAAAATGCCCCAATATTGTCTCAAATTGCTCTCAACACTCCAAAAATGCCACATATTTTCAAATGCCTTGAATGTCCCTCTTAATGTCTCAATACCTCTCAATGCTTTAAATTAACCAAAATGTCTTAAAATTCACTTGATTATTCTCATAGGTCCAAATTGTCTTGAATTGCCCTAATTATCTCAATTTTCCTTCAAATTAGACAATATAAATGGATGATTACCTTGGAATTGAGGATAGATTGAAATTTGATTATGATTTGCAAGAGTTGATAATGTATCAAATTTGAACTTTGCATGGACTCATGATTAGCTTGTGGCTTGTCTTAACACTTTGAATCTTTAACCACACAGAGAGAGAGAGAGAGAGAGAGAGAGAGAGAGAGAGAGAGAGAGAGAGAGATTAGTGTGTGTACATAAGGCAATGGAGATGGGTAAACATGTGGTAGGAGTGTGACACAAGCAAAAAGAAAAAACTAGAAAAAACATCAATTTTTGGTTAGTAGGGCTGGAACAGTCGTCCCAAACAGGAAACGACAGGGAATAGCCTTGGGAATGGCAAAGAATGTTTCTTGACCGTTTCACCTCCTCGGAGGGTTTGGAATGCGTTATATCGTTCCTACAGATTGGAATGACTGTTCCCTGTTTCTATGGAAGAAACAATAGAGGGCTTTGGATCGCGAGACACGTTGAATATCGTGGTTTCTCGAAGATCAGAGAGATGGCTAGTCCCACCAATCGCTCTAGACATAGTAGCACTCCTTGGAGGAGCGTAAACCGAACTATATGTGATGCCCAAGTACTCCTTAAACTCTTCGTCTATAACATAACCAAAACAAGAAGAAGAAAATGGTAAAGATGAAGGTGTGTCTACCTCCTTCTCGAGACTATAATACTTTCTTAGAGCCTCGAACGATAGAGAAGCCGGATAGGGCATCATCGGATCTGAAGAAGAAGGTGCTTGAGAGATTGTGAGGAATCGAGTCGCGTGTGAGTCTCACACAAAGAATAGCCTTCATAATTATTGCAGGATACTCTTTAGAAGAGCATATGCTTTGATACTATGTGAAGATATGTTAGGGTTTGCATTGAGGAAACATATGTACAATATATTAAGAGAAAATTTAAATTTATCCTTGGATGAAGAAAAATCAATGTATGTTGATCTTTAATTTTGCCCCATGTCTTATAAAGTTTAGTATTACCATCATTGGGTTGATCTGCTACTAGATCAGGCATTAAATTAGTAGTGGTTTTGCTTTTCTTTTTTTTGTAATATTTTTCAGCTTGCTGTTGTTGAGAGTGGAAAAAGTTTAAATTTTTGACCGATTTTTATTGTTTTTAAGGACTGAATGATTGATTTTTGATAGATTTAGAGTGGTGTATGGTTGTTAATGGAAGTGTTTGAGAGTGTTTTGGATGATATTGATATGTTTTGGAAGTTCATGATGATTCTTAGTAAAGATATGAAGATCTGTGATATTCTGATAGGTTCTGTTGAGGTTTTGATTGGTTCTGTATACCTTCTGTATAGCTTCTGTTTTGTTCTGATTTTCTTTTGTATGAAGCATGGATTGATGATTGATGAAGATTGAGGTTTTTTGGAAGCTTATTAAATAGTTTTTGATAGTTTGAAATGGTTTTAGTATGAGTTATGAGGTTCTGATGGTGTTTTGTAACCCTCTGTAAACCTTCTGTAGAGCCTCTGTCTCTGCTCTGTATCTGTTTTGTATATGCTTTGGGCATGTACTGTACTGTTATGTAGATCTTTTGTAAGTGTTTTGTAGAATGTATGCGTGTGGGAAAGTTTTCTAACTTTTGGAAAGGATGAATCTAAGTTCAAAAGAGTTAAAACAAATTGAAGAAGCAACTGCTGAAGACTGAAGAGAAGACTGGAGTGATAGTGACAGTACTGAGCTATGAAGAGACATTGTAGTGGCTTTGGTGCCTTTTCACATCAGATATACCTCTTGGGAGGTGCATCTACGACCTAAGAAGGATTATTGAGAGTCATTATGAAAGTATTGTAGTGAGAAGATGATGTATTATTGAGAGAGAGAGAGAGAGAGAGAGAGAGAGAGAGAGAGAGAGAGAGAGAGAGAGAGAGAGAGAGAGAGAGAGTCAGAGATAGTCAATTCTATCAAAATAGTGTAACTGTATATGAGATTGAGAGAGAACTATGGACATTGAAGATGAATACTATATGATTGATTTTCATTAAAAAATGGTTTATTCTTTTGTGTTTCTTATTCTATTAAAGTATTTTATGAAGATTTTGAAGATTATGATTGATTTTTTCAAATTCGTGGGAGATATCTATTATGATGCTGCGTGAAGATTTGTTGTTTTCTATGTTTTGATAATCAAAAGAATGAAATAAAAGCTTGTTGATGTTATAAGATAGATTTTCTTGCAGTAGAATCCTCTTTTTCTTGGTGTCTCTCTTGGGGCTCGATGCTTTTGTTGCGCAGCCGGGGAAACTTACCATCAACAAGCATAAGAAGAGGCTGAAAATGAAGGAAATGACATTGCCAAGAAGAGAAGAATTCAATGGATGCTTGCAAAGTTCCTTCTTTCATTAAAGAGTTGGAGATTCTTATTTGCCAAAGTTACTTTCCACAATGGCGGAAACATATTACCATCATGATGCATGCTCTATGTGGTGGACAGTTTCCTCTTCCTGTTGAGGCAGCAAAAACTTGCATCTTGGTGGCAAATTGTTTGGAAACAAAGTAAAGAATAGAGAATCAGAGAGAATGACTATTCATGGAAGATTCGACATTCATTGAGAAGTTTTCAAACATCAAGTGGGAGATCGTGAAGAAGCTTCAGGAGTCGTGGTCTGTGGAGGTTCACGCAAACAAGAAGGAAAAGAGTTGGAATTTGTTCGTGGATGCTCAACAGCAAGATACGTGGGATGCTTGGTGCACTGGCAATCTTTTGTTTGTCCAATTAGCAACCCACTGGAAGTTGGTAGATAGAGTGTTTTTCACAACATACACTGTTGAAACCCTCAGAAGCTGGCATTATTATAATGGCACAACAACGATCCTAATAAGAAGAATGAGTTTTGATACTTTCAGAACGGAATATCTCCCTCTTTGTATTGGTTTGAAAGCGGAATTTAGAGATATTGAAAAGAAGGAAGTAGAAGAGATGTGGGCCAGAGAATCCCTTAGAGACTAAAGCCCTTTGATACTATCGTGTTGAGTACAGATCAACTGGTTGGAGCCAACTTCTTGATGAATGATACAATCAAGAGGCAAGTGTTAGAACGAGTCCAGAGGTACGTAAGAAGGAAGAAGGCAAAAATCAAAGCTGAGAACGAGCTCGCAGCAGAAGCTTCCAGTTACAGAGGACGACAGTCTGGCGGTGGTCAGAGATCAGAGGTGGAATGCTATAGGTATAGAGAAAAATGTCATATCTCCTCGAATTGTCCAAACCCTAGACGATCTGTGGATTACAAGTCCTTATGCAACCGATGCAAAGAAGAAGGCCACACTACAAAGGACTGTCCAAGCCCAACGCTTGTAAAGACCAATGGCACTGATAGCCAACAGAAGGTAAAAGAGCCTGCCTCCAATTTAATAGAGTTGGAAGTTGCTGCTGTCACGCACACCAAGAAGAAGGAACTAGTTGTTCGGAACGAAAATAACTCTTGCCAAGATTATGAAGTTCAACCTGCTAACAGAGGGATAGAGCAGTACAAAACAAAACAGTGCAATACAGAGCACTGTAGTGTCACAGAGCGTCACAGAAACAGTCCCAGAGACATGACCAGAGGTCCAGGAGATAGATGATACAGAAGCACTTCCAGAAATAGAGGAAGTGTCGATGTTGCAATTATTATAAGAAAAAGCAAAGATGAAAATGGGTGTAGTCTCATTCTCTAGCTGGTTGGAGAAGCCTGTGGATCCTATCAAAGATTATGACTTGGTCAAAGACCTAGACACTTTTAAACCAAATCTAACATTTCGACAGTTACTGATGCTGTCTCCCAGTTGTCGAAAGAAGTTTAAAAGCATCTTGATAAGAAGACGTGGACTAAGGATCGCTCCTTCAATAACGACCAAGATCAATTAGGCCCCGGAGCCTGTAAAGAAAGTCGATGTAGCTAACGCCTTCTTAGATCCTGGAACCCCAAAGATTAGTGTGTGGATAGAAGGATGCTTTATTTCAGATGCATTGATTGATGGAGGCTCATCAGTAAATATAATGACAGATGTGACAATGGACTTAGGGTTGCAAGGAATTCAACCTACACAGTGGCTTATCAGATTGACAGATCAAAGCAGAATTAAACCGTTATTCTCTCATACGTAAAAAAAACCCTTGCATGAAGAGACTATTGGTTGACATATCTGGTGGTCAAACCAAATTCTTATGAGACCTCATACCTTGTGCTATTGGGAAGACCGTGGCTTTTTGAAGTAAGAGCCAGGACGGACTGGTTCAAAGGAACCCTAACCCTAGGCAAAGGACCCAACAAAGTGGTGTTAAAGTTGTATGGATTGTAAAAAGGCAATGGATCCACATCCATCGAAGTCATAACTGACTCATCTAACGAGATAACAGATGGTATATTAGGAGACGAAGAGACTGTTAAGCAGATCTTTCCTAAGAAAACAGAGGCACAGTTCCTAATAGTGGGCACTGTAAGCCAACTACCAAGGGAAGAAAATTCCTTGTCTATGGGAGAATACCTCTTGCCTCAACTAGAATTAACTTCTGAAATCACCTCGGACAGTGAAATAGAAGCATGGATGTACTGTTCTCCGTGTTACATGACAGTCGCAGAGACAAAACAGAGAGAGAACAGTCACAGATACAGAGTCACAGAGACAGAGATAGAAGCGGAGTCAGTCACAGAGATAGTGACTGTAACAGAAACAGAAACAGAAGCAGAAGCAGATACAGAGGCAGAAGATCTATTATTTTCCTATAGAGCCTCTACAGAAGCAGAGACAAAGCCTCTAGAGGAAGAGGATGAAAATGATGAGAAAGAAAACGAAGCAGGTTATGAAAGTGAAGATGAATTTCCTTTGATAGAGGATGATCTTATTGATGTCCCTATGGAGGTCTCAGAGGCCGATGATCCCAGGGTGCTGGATGGAATGACCATGGTTCCATTCGGGTTGATCAATGGACTACAAAGTATGCAGAATCTGTATAAGCAATGGATTAAAGGCATAAAAATTAAGTTCACCAGTGGCTTCTGTCGCCCTGACCGTTCAGTCCAGAGAAAAGACGATGATGATGCTCCCTGCCAACAGAAGCCAAAGCTCTCAGAGCCACGGCCTCTGGAAGGTCTGTGTTATGTGACATTCATGGATGTATCCTTTGAAGATAAATACCTAAGTCTAGAAGAAATCACCCCTCACACAGAGGCAAACAAAGCTCTGATACTCTTCCAGCAACCTCAACAGATAAATGAGTCATCTGTTTAAAAGGAGGATAATGGTTCTAGTGGAACATCAGATGAGGACACTACTCCCTTGAAAGAGTCTGACCTCTATCCAGAAGCAATCCGTGGGACATTTATCCGTGAAGTGGAAGGTGAAAAACAAGTAACGTTCTTGGATACTGACGGTACTGAACATCACCTGAAAGTGGGTCTTAATCATCCAGAAGAAGAATTAATGGTCTTGCGAGACCTACTCAAAGAGAACTTAGACGTGTTTGCTTGGTCATACAAAGACCTAAAGGGGATTGATCCCACAGTATGTCAACATCACATTGACCTAGAGCCCGATGCCAAACCTGTAAGGCAAAGACAAAGACGTATGAATCGTAATTATTCTGTATTGGTGAAGGCTGAATTATTGAAACTTCTTGAAGCAGAGTTCATTTATTCCGTGGCTAATAGTGAATGGGTTTCGCTCATTGTGGTAGTACCGAAGAAAAACAGGAAACTTCAAATATGTGTGGACTTTCGAAAGCTCAATTCGAAGACGAAGAATGATAATTTTCCTATCTCTTTTACAGACCAACTGTTGGACACAGTGGCAGGCCATGAGCTCTAATCTCTCTTGGATGGATTCAGCGGATATAACCAAGTCCAAATCGTAGAAGAGGACTAATCCCCTTCATCACAGAATGAGGGACCTATGTCTATAGAGTGATGTCATTTGGGCTCTGTAATGCTCATGCTACCTTCCAACGAGTAATAATGGATGCCTTTCAGAATCATTTGCTACCTTCCAACGAGTATTTTTCATTTGAATGGTGTCTCACGCTTCTCCTCCTATCCAGTAGTATGTACCGTTGATCAGTAGAGATTATTCTTCCCTATTAGCTTTTGAGCCTATAGCGAAAGCAGGACTTGCGACTTTCGTGGCTGTTTCACTTTCATTGATTCCAGATGATCCATCCTTATGTGATGAGTTTCTTGTATCATACAGTAAGAAGTCGGGCCTGGTTCATGGTGCTTCCATGGTGTTGACACCCCAAGGGTTAGGGAAGGCTTTGTCTCTTCCCTATAAATGAGAGCTCTTTGTTACAATCAGAAAATTATTCTCCAATGATGAGATTATCAAGCTGTTACAGAAGCAAACCAAAGAGATTCTGGATGTCAAGAAAGTGATATACTTTAGGAGTATCTTTTTCCATGATCACTGATCCTCTTTGGAAGTTAGTTTGCCAATTCCTTCAAGACAGGTTTATGCCTGCCAAAACACCATCCCATTATTTGTTCAAAGAGCTCTTCAAAGATTTCAGGATGGTGTTAAAAGGGGTGGTTATTGATTGGAGTACTTACTTGCTTACGAAGGTGGACCAACATTTTGTCAAAGTAACCAGAGAAAATGTCACAAATGTCACTTATGGTTCTTACTTATATGCTTTTTTGACATACTCAGGCCTTAAGAAGTGTGTGGTATCACCTCCTCCATCTGATCCAGTTCCTCTCCCACCATCTTCAGAAGAGTCAGAACCTATTGATATAGAGGATCTTGATTCTCCTCCTCCATTGGTCACTCAGTGGAACGCTTGAAGTGTGTGGCAGATAAAACTCTGTCATTCCTTCAGTCAATTCTTGCTACATCTGGTAGTGACCTCTCTGCTTATCTCACATGTAACAATTTATTCAGGGCATATAGAGAGGGTTCTTTGGAAATATCAGTCCCTTCACTAAACAATTTAGTGTCAAGAGATGTTATTCCATTTCTTTGTAATGAGATACAGAGTTTGATTGAATTCTCAATGACAAGCTGTGTTCAACAGCTGTATGTTTCTTTCTATGAAGAATTGATGCAGTCCAAAGACTAGTTGCATAAGACAACCATAGAGTTAGCCTCTGCTAAAGACACACTTGCTGATCTGTTTAAGCAGATGGAGCAGCAAACCCACATGATTGAGACCCAGAGAGAAGAAATATCTTCTTTGAAGATTTAGTTAACAGAAGCTCAGTTAGAGGTCACTAGAGTCTCGGAGGAGAAACATAGAATGTTCAAAGAAGCTCAAGAGTTTTTGACTCTTTTAGATGCAAAATTGTCAGCTTTGCAGACTGCTCATAATACAGTGGAATCACAAGCTTTCCAGATTAAGCAGTTGCAAAACCAACTGGCATAGTCACAGTCCATTCCTCCAAGCCCCAATGTTTCTATTATTCATTCTCTCTCAGCAGGACTTGGCAGTTCTCCAGAGACAGGCCACATTGTGTTCATTGTTTTAAGATAAAGTGAAAAGATTGCAGTCCAGGATGGATTTGCTATAGTCTATATTTGAGCACTTTCAGGAGTATGTTCCTCCGGACCATTCTTTCTTTGTCCACTATCAGTTGTAAAAGTTGGCCTTCTATATGAAGCTTTCAATGATGGATTTTCCTCTTCCAGAGGATGGTTGGAGTGGGGCTTGGTTTTCTGATTTGTTGACAGAAGTGGTCCGTATGGTCTTTGAAGCTTCTGTGACGACAGATACCATGCTGCTGTCTTACATGTATCTACGAGGTGATCTGTTGATTTCAGATGATATAGATCTGGCCTGGTATGTGGAAGATGTGGTTTTGAAGCTGTTTTGTATGTCAACTATTTGGAGTTGCGGATAGATGACATGTTCCAGTGTTATTATTTAAAAGTGGCTACTTGCCCTGACAATTCATGGCATTCAATGATTGATTCTGTGGTCTTGAATCAACGTCAGAATACATCTTCTACTTATGTGCAGAGCACTAACCAACTGAGGGTGGATCTCCTAGCTTATCTTTCCAAAAATCATCCATTTGATTTATTCTTTTTTGATGCTTATCAGAGACGATCTGTCTTAGGTTTCTCTGTTCTTAGCCTATTGTACTATCAAGAAATGACTCATCGCTATGATACTTATCTTTTCCTTTATCAAACCAATTCAGCAGCTATCTTACCTATTCTTTCTCAAGCTCAAGGTTTTCCTCAAATTCCTATATTTACATATTGTTCTTTCATTGAAGATTGAGTATTTTTCCCTTCTCCATCATGCATTTCTCCATCTATCCATATACCTTTTACTTTTCCTGTTTATCAATTGATACCTTTCTTAACTGAATCACTTCAATTTTCAACCACTCCTTTAGCTTATTCCTCCTTTTATGATTTTGTCTATCCCTCTCTTCATCCTCTTTTACTTATTGCACTTTCATCTCCTGTCACTTCTATTTCTCAACTTCCTCAGTTGGTTAGTGAGTACGATGGATTTGATCAGCAAATTCCAAGAAGAAGAGGATGGAGCTTGACTGATTCTCTTACAAGACCACAGATTAACTGGCTATTAATTTCACGAGACTGGATTACTGCTAGTTAAGCATACCAGAATTACCTCCATTTTGCTCACCAATATTCATAATCTCTAGATCCTTTAATGAGATTGACAGCTCAATTTTCTTAGTATCTAGCATATATGCATAGGCATTCCCATAATGATCAAAAGGTCATTTCAAAGCTTTCTATGAATGTCAATGTGAACATTGATTTTCAACAGTTGGATGTCCTATATTTTTATGTCCTATGTCTACCTAGCAGATACCTTGTTTTGCTAGAAAGGATGTGCTGCGTGCAGTTCTTTCAAAATCCTTCCAAGACATTTGTGGATGAGTCCTCCATGGATCGTTTTTGAAATCATCAAGTCTTCAAAAGTGATTACTTTCATTGATGTCTTTGCAATGTATTTTGGATGATTCTTAATGATATATATATATATATATATATATATATATATATATATATATATATTTAGAGGTGTTATTCAAATGATTGTGTTAGTATTTGTGTGTGTTGTAATAATTTATATGTGATGTTCGTGCTGGTTCTCCATGGATCGTTTTCGAAACCACTAAGCCTTTAAAAGGGATTGCCTTCATTGATGTCTTTGCAATGTATTTTGGATGATTCTTAATTTTTTATATATATATATATATATATATATATATATATATATATATATATATATATATTTGAAGGTGTCATTCAAATGGTTATCTTAGTGTTTGTGTGTGTTGTAATAATTTTTATGTGATGAGTTCGTGCTGGTTAAATAATTTGTTCGAGAGCTCTTTTCGAACTATTGATGGTGGATGGAAAGCCTATGGTGGAAAGCTGAAGAAGAACCTCTTATATCCTTTACAAGTTTGTTAAGACTTTTAAATGATTATCAGATGTGTTAATGAATAACGAAGTTTTCCTTTAGTAGTTTTTTTTTTCTAAAGATACAAGTGATAAGTTGGGGTCGTGGTTTAGAGAGATTGTTAAAGATTTTATGGAAGATCAAAATTGAGCTCTTTAATGAACGTATATTCTTTTTTTTCTTAGGTCGCGAGGACGTTTCCTTTCTAAGTGTGGGGATATGTTGAGAGTGGAAAAAGATCGAATTTTTGATTGATTTTTGTTGTTTTTGAGGATTGAATGATTGATTTTTGATGGATTTAGAGTGATGTATGGTTGTTAATGGAAGTGTTTGAGAGTGTTTTGAATGATATTGATCATGTTTTGGAAGTTCATGATGATTCTTAGTAGAGGTATGCTCTGTGATGTTCTGATAGGTTTTGTTTAGGTTCTGATTGGTTCTATATACATTCTGTATAGCTTTTGTTTTGTTCTGATTTTCTTCTGTATGAAGTATGTATTAATGATTGACGAAGATTAAGATCTTTTGGAAGCTTATTAATTAGGTTTTGATAGTTTGAAATGGCTTTAGTATGAGTTATGATGTTCTGATGACCTTTTGTAATCCTTTGTAAACCTTTTGTAGAGCCTCTGTTTCTGCTATATATCTGTTCTGTATCTTCTTTGGTCCTGTACTGTATTGTTATGTAGATCTTTTGTAAGTGTTCTGTAGAATGTACGTGTGACTTTGGAAAAGTTTTCTAACTTTTGGAAAGGATGAATCTAATTTCAAAAGAGTTAAAACAAATTGAAGAAGCAGCTGCTGAAGACTGAATAGAAGATTGGAGTGACAGTGACAGTAGTGAGCTGTGAAGAGATATTCTAGTGACTCTGGTGTCTCTTCACATTAGACATACCTCTTGGGAGGTGCATCCACGATCTAAGAAGGATTATTGAGTCATTATGAGAGTATTGTAGTGAGGAGATGATGTACTATTGAGAGAGAGAGAGAGAGAGAGAGAGAGAGAGAGAGAGAGCGAGATAGTCAATTTTATCAAAACAGTGTAATTGTATATGAGAAATTGAGAGAGAACTATGAAGATATTGAAGATGAATACTATGTGATTGATTTTCATTAAAAAATGGTTTATTCTTTTGTGTTTCTTGTTCTATTGAAGTATTTTATGAAGATGTTGAAGATTATGATTGATTCTATCAAATCCGTGGGAGATACCTACTATGATAGTGCGTGAAGATTTGTTGTTTTCTCTGTTTTGATTATCAAAAGAATGAAATAAAAGCTTGTTGATATTACAAGATAGATTTTCTTGCAGTAGAATCCCCTTTTTCTTGGTGTCTCTTGGGGATCGATGTTTTTGTTGCCATCAACAAGCATAAGAAGATGTTGAAAATGAAGGAAATGACATTGCCAAGAAGAGAAGAATTCAATGGATATTTGCAAAGTTTTTTTTTTCATTAAAAAGTTGGAGATTCTTATTGCCAAAGTCACTTTTCACAAGAAGTCCATCCCACAATGACGGAAACATATTACTATCATGATGCATGCTCTATGTGGTCGACAGTTTTCTCTTCCTGTTGAGGCAACATAAACTTGCATCTTAGTGGCAAATTGTTTGGGAACAAAGTGAAGAATAGAGAATCAGAGAGAATGACCATTCATGAAAGATTTAACATTTATTGAGAAGTTTTCAGACATTAAGTGGGAGATCGTGAAGAAGCTTCAAGAGTCATGGTCTGTGGAGGTTCACGAAAAGAAGAAGGAAAAGAGTTGAAATTTGTTCATGGATGCTCAAAATCAAGATATGTGGGATGCTTGGTGCACTGACAATCTTCTGTTGTCCAATTAGCAATCCACTAGAAGTTGGTAGACAGTGTTTTTCATAACATACACTGTTGAAGCCCTCAGAAGCTGGCATTATTATAATGGCACAACAACAATCCTAAGAAGAATGAGTTTTGATACTTTTAGAACGGAATATCTTCCCCTCTGTAGTGGTTTGAAGGCCGAATTCAGAGATGTTGAAAAGAAGGAAGTAGAAGAGATGTTGGTTAGAGAATCCCTTAAAGACTGAAGCCCTCTCTGATACTATCCTGTTGAGTACAGACCAACTGGTTAGAGTCAACTCCCTGATGAATGACGCAATTAAGAGGCAAGCACTAGAACGAGTCCAGAGGTACGTGAGAAGGAAGAAGACAAAAATCAAAGCTGAGAACGAGTTCGCAGCAGAAGCTTTCTTTGACGCCCTAAAAGCACTCTTTACAGAAGTTCCCATGGCAACTCAAGGTCCCTTTCCTAGTGAGATTCGTCTTGGAAATATCGATGACAGGCCAACAAATGTAGTCCCATTGCCAGTTTTTAAGGGAGAGTACAATGAAGACTTTGGTCTTCATGTAGCACAATTTATGGTAGCATGTATGGCTAACAATGCCAGAACCCCTGAGCATTGGTTAACAATATTCTTCACCACTTTCAAGGGCGCGGCGTTTTAGTGGTATGAGAGACGAGCAACAGTAACTTTTGGCACATGGGATGACTTGAAGTTGGCATTTCTCACTAAATTCAGGCGTGAAGGTTTTGAAGAGCGAATACGAGAGGAGTTCATGAACCTAAGTCAGTCCTCTGGAGAAAGAGTAGAAGCTTATGTCTCGCGAATGAAATCTATCTTGAAGAGATAAACTAACCATCATTTGGATGAAGGAATCCAAAAAGGAGTGTTCCTTAAAGGTCTACAACCAGAAGTCGCAAGTTCCTGGAATTGAGAAGACTAGTCAATCTGCAAGCTGCAGTGGAAGGTGTAAGATTACATGACGAAGTTGAAGCAAGGCTGTCAATGACTCCAGGAAGAGGAGCCTTACCTCCTCTCATGCCAGTAATGGTATATCCACCAAATGTAGTTCCAAGGACATTTTCCTACCCCTATCCCCAAATGCAAACAATGCCGCAGTATAATGCACCTAATCCATTGTATAGACCACCATTGCAATGCATTTTCCTTCAAGAATGTGATTGCTCTGTGTATCTTAGATGTCTCTGTGAAGTTGCCTCTAGAATAGGTTGTACCAAATTATTGAATAAAAGTAAGTGCTTTTAGCCTATCTTGTACACCGTTGAAAGGCTCAAACTTCACAAAATTTTCACCTTCATTATAGTCCTTTGGTGGTCTTATGGGTGTTAAATTATCATAAATAGTGTGTTGTAAAAAAGGGTATATTTGCTGTATTTATATGAAAACCAACACTATTAGATGCACTTACATGACCAATATTAAATCATTGTGCTTCAACAGTCCTTGGGGGTGCAGATACATGTCCATATGGCCCACTTTATGCCCTATGCCTATGCTTATACTGCCATGCATGAGATTATGAATTTCTCTTGCATTACCTGAATACATTGGGTGTTGTGAGCGATGCGTTGGCTGCTTCATACCGTAGGGATTTGTACCATCAAAGTATCCTTGCTATCCCATGCTTAAATTTGCATGAATACCTTGCTGTTCATACTTCCATGAATTTGCACTAGCAAGTTGGCTATACATTTGCACTTGTCATCCCACGGGTACTGACTATTTATACTTATCAAGCTTTTTTGGGCTCTTCCAAAGATGGCTTAGTCATCTCCTTTGGTTCTTTGGGCTATCCCAAAGCTTCAGAAGAGGTATTCTTCTCTTTTCCTATACTGTCCTTTCTTGGAGCAGTCAAACCCAAAATGTGCTAATGTTTTCAGCTTGGGGCTGTTGCTTAACTACCTAGGATCTCATGCATTTGTCGGCTACTCCAAATGTGCAAACATTTGCTGGTAATGGTTGAGAATTAGCTCATGATGGTTGCTCTAACTCCTCAGAATGTGTTTTTAGCAAGAATGAATGATTTTCTCTCTCTTAGCCTTTGTTTTTGCTCTCCTAGCTTTCCCCATGTTTTTTCCAACCTCCTTTTGGAAAATTTAGCAAGTGATAGCCTTTGCAAATGAATTTTTAGCATTATCTACATTATTATATTAAATTTTAGTCTAAATTACTAAAAATGAATATAACTAAGCGCCTTGCTCTAGGACATGTGTAAGTGCAAGTCTTAAGTGGGCATGTGTGGGAGCTCTCGCTCGACTGCTAAGACCCATGCATCGCTTATTGCTTTAAGCATTTCAAGCCGTTTGTTATGGCTACCTCTCACATAGCCATACGCACTCTCAACCATATGAGTGCAATGAGCTTACTTTAATACTCGATTGAGTAGCTTCCTTACTCAAGTACTCCAGTAGCTCCATGATCTAAGATGCGAGCTCAAGCAAGCTCAATTCTCTACCTCTTAGTTGCATCCTCTATAGCCGCACGCGAGAGTCGAGAAGAGAAGAAGTGAGGAGAAGATGGAGAGCTTCTTCACCACGATCCCTCACCCTCACACACTTACTCTCTCACACTCCCTCTCTCAAACACAAGCACAAGCATAAGCAAGGAGAATAGAATAAGAGAGCCACTTTAGCAACACACCAAGAATGAGCTTCTCTATTCAATTTTTGACTTTTATACATGCCTTTATTCCTTTAGGTACTTATTCCATTTTTTACATGATCGGTTGTTTTTAGCCAAGGTCTTCTTTCCTCGTATCTTTCTTCTTTCCACGGTTCTTTTGCGTGTGTCCTTCTACGTTTACAATTTGCACTCTTTTACAAAATGAATTACATTGCGCTGTGCGCTTTCTTTGCTAGAATATTCGGTGCACCCCTACATTTTTTCTTAGCTTGCATTCTTTTCTACTTTTATTGCATGGGCTGTCTTCCATTTCCGACTTGGGCTTCCTTGGTCTTCCTCTCCTTCTGTTTGGGTTGTATGATCTTTAGCATTATCCCCCTCCTAATTGAGTGCCAATCCCATGGCACTTGTGGGTAAGAGCTCGGGTGGTTGAAGGTTTATCTTGTGGGTTGGAGATGGGTCTTTTGTGGGGATCGGATATGGCAGAGGAGCATGTCGAAATGGTTGAGGTTGTGGAGACCGAGGGTATTTTGAGTAGGTGATGGGGGCTTTCGATATCGGTGGTTGGTCGCATATGTATTTACTTGAAAAGGAAAAGAAAAATACATTGCTAAAGGGGGTGTGTCTACCTTACCGTGTGGTGCATTGTGTTTGTACTAGTAGAACTAGGACCTGGGTTGAATCGCAGGCAAGCTTGGGATGTTGTCCTATACTCGAGGACCCAGTTCATGTATGGGAAAGTGCGGTGAGTGTAGCTTAGGGAGAGAGGTCTAACCATAGGCGAGTGTGACCTCCCTAGGTATATCTTGCCCTTGATGGGTCTTAAGAGTAAAGTTGAGGCAAAAGGGCTAAGGAGTTAAGAACGGAGCTGGCCAACCTTGGCCACGAGACGTACCTAGCTTGAGGATTCTTAGGTGTGGTGATTGTGACACTCATCAAGTGGGGTGTGTTTTCTTGTCTTGCTCGTGTTTGTACTTTCTCTTATCCTTTATTTTCTTTTACTTTTTTTACTTTTTTTTTTGAACAAACAATTTAAATGAGGGAGCATGCTAAGGAGCATCTCGTTGCGGAGCCGGGTCCAAATTGCGTGATCGCTTGAGGGGTTTGTTGAGGAATGCCCTACTTTGTAGATACCCCTTTAAGTTGGTTTTGACATTGAGTGCAGTAGAGGACAAAAATGGGTACATCCAGTGAATATACTCACTCATGTCCTCTAAGAGATTCATGCAAAATGCTGACAAGAGGGTGGCTCTCATCATGAGATGCACCATTGCACAACTATCAATCCCAATATTGAGGTAAAAAAAGAGGGACGGTAGCCGCTCTTCCTCTTGATGATCTGCTTCAAAGTCAAGTCCCTTCTCTTGGATCGGCCCTATTGGCTTTTATTGCGGTTTCTCTTGAGTTGTTCCGTCGTCTCTTCTCCTCCTGGCTACGTGACATTCAACACTGTTCGTAAGAATATACGTTGCTCCAGCATTCTTGTCTCAATAGTAGTAGCTTTGCTTTTTGCAAGGAGATAATCACTCTCGGCATGGGCAAGCCTGTAGGCCAAGTTTTTGACTTGATCTTCATTTGTGACTTGTCCATTTTTCTGCTCTTTCCTTCATTTTCTCTAACCCTTGGTTTTGATATTGGGCCAGAGTGGCAATGACTTGTTCTTGCTCTTACCACAATGTATTCATTTGCTCGAGTTCATGGGCTTTTCTTGTCACCTGCTTGCTCATGAAGAACTAGTTGCAGTTGGTTGTGTAGCTCGACTAGTTTTTTCTTGTTCTCCTTGTTTCGTTGGTTCGGTACATCCTGCAGCTCCTTCGTAGCTCATTCTTTTTGCCTCTTCAGCTCTTTTATTTCTAGTTCTCGGTGCTTATTTTCGCGGGAGTCCAAGGAGATGCGATTTTCCTTCTCTTCCTTATATAGCTTCTTGAAACTCTGCTCTTCCTCTCTTGCCTTCAGGGCTTCTTTATAAAAACATTTCCCTATTAACTATTGTTATCACCCTTGCTTGCTCCATTTTGTAGTCCGGGAATGTAGATTTTTTTTTTCAAGCTCAACAAGGGTGGCCTTTTTGTCCTCAGTTGCCTTCTAGAGCTGGTTCTGAAATCCCTTCACCAATTTATTTTGATCTTCGTTATGGTGCATGTCCGAAGGTACCAAAGTGGTTGAGACTTCCAAGCATGGTACATTTGACCCTAGGCGTGATTTGGCATTAGCAGCTGGTCTCTTGATTCCTGCAAGAGGGGCTCCTTTGCTGGGTACATGTCCAATCTCTTCTACCTTGTTGACTAATTGCTTTCATTGACTGTTCCCTTTGTAGCACCCTGTGTTGGGGTGATTGTTGCTGTGGCCAAGACTGGTGGGATAGGGTGCATTTGGGTTTTGCCATTGCCTTCCACTACTGGTCTTGGTTTATCTTCCTTCGTTGTTGCGCTTGTACTTGGTACATCCTCCCCCACTGGGCTCATCATTGCCAATTCTTAAGATCGGGAGGGTTGCTCCACGGATCTCCAAATAGCAAGAGCAATCTCCGCTTCTTCTTGTTTCCTTAGTCTTTTCTCCTCCTCCTCTTACCTCCTTCGATGCTTTTCTTCTAGTCTTTTTGACTCCTCTTCTACCCTTTGTAGCTTTGTGTTCTCCTCAATGGAGCGGGCCTTTCATATGGGAATCTTGAGGGTAATCCTCATTCTTTCCCCTTGTCTTGAGCGCTCTAAGTCTTGTTGCTCACTAATTATTCTTTCACTCGAGACTTCTTGGCGTTGAGGTGATTAGCCACGCTCCTCTTCATTGATGACTTTTGCCGTATCATCCTGCTGCTCCTTACGGGTTTCTTCTCTCTCCTATTCTCTTGAAATTGAAATGATTGGGCTTGTTGGGGTGGGGAGTGATACTTCTTATGTTCTAGTGATGGCTTGGTGAGTTGGTGATGGCTCCGGGGTTTCCTCCACCAGCTCTCTTTGTCTCTTGTAATACTTCTTGGACGATGGATGTTAATACTCCTCCAAAGCCTATGGATGAGGCCTTAGAGGCAGATTCCTTCCTTTCAGATTCTACAGTGGTCACCGGGGACTCTCATCCTGCTATCCTTGGTGCTGTGGCTAGCACCCTTGCCAAAGCTTGCATCATTTTTGGAACGTAGGCATTCTAGTTTACCTTGTCCAGGGTGTTGGCTGCAAGGCTTTCTAGCAAGGGCACCCCGATTCTACTCATTAGAGCATTGTATCTTTGACTTGAAAAGAGTGTATGGATCATCTTGGCCTGCAACTGAATGATGGGATATGTGATATCTACTAGGCTAATGCTGTCATTGGTGTAGACCTTTCTCTTGTCTATCCCAGCATTCCATATACATCTCTCTTCGATCTTCTTTCTGGCTTCTCTGTTAGTCCCACTGTCTTTTCTACAATCTCTGGACTAAGGGAGACTACCACACTTATAGAAGTCTCGCCTTGCCTAATGGTCAATGTGCCCATGTTCCTTTGGGTATCGAAGGTCCTTAGGAATTCAATGCACTTGTTGTGGTCTATTTCTTGTTCCATCTTCTCTAGGTACTTGGTAAAGTTGCACTGTTTCACCATCTGGGCCATTGCCTCTTCGGCTGTCAACACTCCGTTGAGGTTGTGGATGCTGCGATACGTTAATTAGTTGAATGTCTTGATTTCCATGGCCAGTCCATATCTTCTGTACTGCTCCTCCCAAAAGGGAAGCCTGTTGGCTTTATCTATCTTGTTGCCCTACCATTTAGGTTCCTATCGCCACACAAAATCCACCATGAGTTCTCTTTAAAGGGTGACTCTTGCACAAAAAGTAAGTTGACTAGAAGGTCAATGCTTGAAAGTAAAAACCCACAAAAATCCGCAAGTCAAGAATTCACATACCAATCAATCCATACCTTCATTCTTTTTCTTTAAAATTCAATTCTCATTTGAGTTTCATCCATTTCCATTACCCTCCCTTTCCCTTGGGAGAATGAAATTCTTCTTAGGATTGTGGAAATCAAGGTGTATGGGACTTCAGCATATGCGTGTTGCGTCTTATTATCTCAAGAACCAATCGTAAAACTTGGGGTGATATTCAAGGTTTGCAAAACAAATCTTGTGGATGAATCCCTACTTGTGTGATGTACGTCAATACATCAATCAAGAGGTCACTTGAGTTTAGTTGACTTGTGAAGTGGAGTTCCTTCTCTATCAAAATCTTATCTAAGCATGGGTGAAGCATGACATTATCTTCTAGGGGTTGATTCTTAGTTATGGCCAACACCTAAAGGAGATGGGGGCCACATAGGTTGGGTTGTACTCTGAGGTCTTGATGACATGTCTTTACTCTGCATGGGTCATGATTTGATGTTTCTCTTGGGCCTATAAAAGACACAATTTATATCGCTTACGCAAGAAATTGGACTCAAATTCAATGAGTCGTTGGAGTTCAAAGAGTTCTTAGAGTGGCATGGAAATTTTGCTTTTTCAATAAGATGTGATTAGACTGACTTTGGCCTCCTCTCGTGAAATTTCATTGTTGATAATCTCATTTGCAATAGTGGAAGTTTTAATGAAGATAAATTCATAGTCCTTTCAAGAACATGGTAAGAAATGTACTTCGGTTGCTATAGGCTCGTCAAGTAGACCTAGGTCTAAACGTTCATAGCTTCTAGCAAAAAATGTGAAAGTGGAATCCATTTGTCGTATGCATGTGGCTAAAGCATCCCTCGTGGCCATGGCTAAAGCATCCCTCGTGGTAGCAGAGGCTTAAGGTGTTTTGGTGGTTTGGTTGGGCAAGATAGATTACTTAGGGTCCTTCCACTGGAAGATCCATAGTGGGTGTGGCAGGCTTGGATTGTGAGGGTTGCAACTCTATTGATGTGTAGATGTTGGGGGTCTTGGTAATTATCGTAGAGCCTTTATGTAAGACTATGTTTGGTTGCACTTGGACTGTGGGTTGCTCTTTAGGCTAATAGGCCATTTGAGCACTCACGAATGAAGCACTCTCTGTCTGAGTTCCTCTCCTCCCTTGTTTCAATTGAGGTTGTGGAAGCTGAGTGTGTGGGGCCTGAGATCCAGGAGCCAAGTTATCATTTGCCAGTTTAGGCAACCACAGTGAGGTGTTATCTCATAGTATCCTTGGGCTCGCAACAAGGCCTTCGGGACTCAACGTTGCTTGCTCACATGTGTACTATGGGAGTTTCAACTCCATCATTTAGACCTAGAGTAAGAGGTATGGAAATTATGCGTATCTGATGCTTGATATTTATTGAAATGTGGTTTATGCTTGGGAATCCACTTGCGTGGTTGGCCCATGGTCCTTTGATGTGACATGTTAGGCACTATGGAAGCATGTCAAAACACAACACTCCGCTCCTTAGGGTGGTCACTAGTTTAGCTATTGTTAGCATTGCACGATTTGGGATGGCTGCGGTGCTCTTGCTGAAATCCGTTACAATTCTAACATGCCCGATGGCAAGGTGGATGTGTTGCAAGTCGTAGTCTACATTGCAATGGACTTGTTTTTTAAATGCTCGTCCCAACAGGGTTTTCTTGCCAACACTTCACTTGTTTGGTAGCTCGTAGAAAGTGAGTAGTAAAGTCTCAGTCTCGATAGAAACCATCAATTTGCATTTCCCTAAGAGTGGGTTAGGATTGCCCTTCAAATGGGTACAATTTTACGTTGGTTGGTTGTGTCAAGATTGTGGGAGAGAAGGAAGGAGTCTCACTTGTAGCTTTCTTGCTTGCACAATGGGGGAATACACACAAGGGTGGAGGCTGAAAACAGTTTTCCTCTTCTTAGTTGTGTAAGCCAAAAGAACTCAAGTACAAAGAAATAGAAGAACCCTATATATGGGTCTCAAACCAAACTCAACTAACTAAGGTGGCATACTAACTGAGCCACGAACTAGAGTAGATAAGGATAGCTATCATGTAGCTATTATTCATGGGCGGTGTACCAACCGCGTCTGCAACAACTGACAAGTCGGTGACATAAATACACAACGGTCACCCTGGCGTATCACGAGTGGAGCTCGATATCTTAACACTCCCCCTCGAGCTCAATCCCAATTCCTGCACACCAAGCATGTCTCTGAACTTGCGCAGCTTCTCTGCGCCCAATGCCTTCGTGAATATGTCAGCTACCTGATCCTCTGTGCTGACATAAACTAGATCAATAAGACCTAGTAAAACCCTCTCTCGCACATAGTGATAATGCACCTCAATGTGCTTTGTTCTAGCATGATAAACTGGGTTATTTGCCAAGTGTATACTACTCATGTTGTCACAATAAATGACAACTAGTCCATCTATAGACTGATGCATATCATAAAGTAGCTTATGTAACCAAGCTACCTCACATACAGCCATTGCTGCACCCCTGTACTCAGCCTCTGTGCTCGACAAGGCAATTGTAGGCTGTTTCTTGCTGCTCCAAGTGACTGCAGCACTCCCAAAAGAAAACACATATCCACTGGTAGATCGTCTATCAGAAATACTACCAGCCCAATCAGCATCAGTGCATCCATCCAACTGTATCTGAACCCCAGTCTCATAAAATAATCCATACTGCAATGTGGACTTCACATACCTGATTATGCGTCTAGCCGCATCCAAATGTGGTTTCCTTGGAGCCTGCACAAACTGACTTACCAATCCAACAGCATAGCTCAAATCTGGCCTGGTAATAGTCATATAAATCAAACTTCCTACTATGCGTCTGTACATAGTAGGGTCTTCTAGAAGCTCACCTGCATCTGTACTCAGCTTCACATTCTGCTCCAAAGGAACTGAAATAGGCTTACAGCCTGTCATCCCATATTTGGACAGCATGTCCAATCCATACTGTCTCTGCAAGAGCTGTATCCCACTTGGTGATCTAATCATCTCAATGCCCAAGAAATAACGCAGCTCTCCCAAATCCTTCATCTCAAACTTCTGCTTCAATAGCATTTTCACACGAAGGATATCTTCATCACTGTCACCTGTCATAATCAAATCATCAACATAAATGACAAGTAGCATAATACATTTCTCTGTTTTTCTCACATAAAGTGAGAAATCTGCCTTGGAAATCTGAAAGCCAATAGTGACAAGATACTGTCCTATCTTGTCAGACCATGCTCTAGGTGCTTGCTTCAAGCCATACAAGGCTTTCTTCAACCTGCAAACAAACTCAGGATGAACAGCATGTACATAACCTGGTGGCTGCTCCATATAGACCTCTTCTTGCAAATCACCATGCAAGAAGGCATTCTTTACATCCATCTGATGTAAAGACCATCCCTTTGATGCAGCCATAGCAATGACTGCTCTTACGGTTGCCATCCTTGCAACCGGACTGAATGTTTCTTCATAGTCAATGCCATATGTTTGTGCATACCCCTTGACTACTAATCTTGCCTTGTATCTGTTCACAAAACCATCTGTATTGTGCTTCACCTTATAAATCCACTTACAGCCAATTGCATTTTTACCTTTAGGCAAAGGTACCAATTCCCATGTAGCATTTGCTTCCAAGGCATCCATTTCTTCATCCATGGCTTTCTCCCATTTTTCTTTTCCTATGGCTTGCTAAAAAGAAGTGGGTTCTGGTTCCTGTATCACTTTGACCATATATGCATAGTGAATGGCTGTAAATCCATCATATTTCAGCCTATCCACAGGATACCTAGCTCTCGTAGACCTGCGCAAAGTAGGTTCACTCCCATGTGCTCTCAAAACATCCCTGGTCTTCCTTACTCCAGGTGTAACAATAGAAGGAATACCCAACTCATCATCAATGCTCTGTTCTGAGCCACTGGATTCACCATCCACATAAGAGTGACCTGCATTCACATCAAACATGGGCTAATAAACCTTCTCTTTTCCTTTTCGTGATACCTACATACCACTATCTGCATTACTTTGAGAAGATTCTCCTGATCTCAATCTGCCTGTCCATGGCGAAGAATGTGAATCACTGCTAGAGGACGCTCCAGGTCCACTAATATTTTGTGACTGCTGCTGTGAATTCTGTGCAGCATTACCATTTTGTGCATCTACATCATCAATCACATTTACTGGTTTATACCAGCTACTCATCTCATAAAAAACATCTCTGCTCACTGTAAACTTACGAGTAGAAGGGTTATAGCATCTATACCCTTTTTGTTGCAGAGAGTAACCAATAAAGATGCACTTCTCAGCTTTTGGATCCAACTTGGATCTCAACTCATCTGGCACAAGTACATAGGCAATGCAACAAAAATTTTTCAAATGAGAAATATCTGGTTTCCTACCAGTATACCTCTCCTCTGGAGTCATTCTATGTATTGCTGCAGTGGGAGTCCTGTTCATTATGTAGACTGCTGTAGCAATTGCTTCAGCCCAATAAAAATCAGGCAAGTCTTTTTCATTGAGCATGGCACGAGATACCTCTCCAATATGCCTGTTTTTCCTTTCTGCAATTCCATTTTGTTGTGGGGTATGACTGCATGAATATTGCTGCTTTATGTCATGTTCCTGTAGGAACCTTGCAAACTCATTTGAGAGGTACTCTCCCCCTCCATCTGACCTTAGGCATTTTATCTGCAGGCCTGTTTCTTTTTCAACCATCGCTTTAAGAGTTTTGAAATGCCCAAAAACTTCACTTTTCTTTTTCATAAAATACACCCAAACTTTTCTGCTATAGTCATCAATAAAACTGACAAAATAATGACAGCCTCCAAGAGATGCAGCTTTAGTTGTCCACACATCAGAGTGAATTAATTGCAATGGCTTCTTACTCTCTTGAACATGTCTAGGAAATGGTTTCCTTGCCTGTTTTCCAAACTGACAGGCTTCACATACCTTATGCATTTCTGCAACCTTGAATTTAGGCAATCCTGCAACAATGTTTTGGGCCTGCATTGATTTAAGTCGCTGTATATTAACATGACCAATGTGTTTATGCCAGATATCAATATCTGCAACTACACCGGTCCCATGTGCAAACATTGCTGCACTCAATTCAGGCATGTCTGCATCCAATGTAAACATTCTGCCATTCTTCTTTCCTTTTGCTATCAAGCGACCTTTATTTTTCATATCCTCAACAAAGTATCCATGAGGATTAAATCAGACCTGCAAGCACTACTCAACCATTTGACCAACAGAAACCAGATTCTTGGTGATATTCGGGACACGAAATACATCGGACAGGTATTTCTTTTTCCCATCTTGCATAGACAATGGAATTTTTCCAATCTGCACAATAGGATGTGCAGTATCATCACCAGTCTCCATAAATCCTGGTTTTTTCATTTTCCTTGCATCCTCCATCCATTCTGCATGATCTGTCATGTGGTTTGATGCACCTGAGTCAACATACCATACATCATTGCTTTCTTCTGCACTTGTCACAGAATTATTCATGTGCTGCACCATAAACAAGTGCTCATTTTTGTCATCACCCTGTCTACTGGAAGATGCATAATTCCCTTGTTGCAGTTTTCCATTTATGATGTCATTCTGCTTTTTATAGCAGTCTTTAGCCATATGACCCATTTTACCACAGTAGTAGCATTCAACATTACTGTTTGCATTTTGGCCTCTTTGCCATCCACCACGACCTCTTTGGCTCCCCCTGCCTCTAGAGTTACCACGTCCTCCTCCATAGGACTGGTTTTCTTGAGTTTGCTGCATATTCTGATTTCTGCCACGGCCTCCAAATCGGCCTCCTCTACCTCTGCCTCTACCTCTTCCAGCATTTGAGTAGTAGACAGCTTCTTTTGAAGTTCCTCCTGAAGAAGATGCACCACCATTTCTCTGCTCCTCAGAAATTAGAAGAGCAATTAACTCCTCAAAATGAGGAAATCTTTCACGAACTGAAATGGATGTCCGAAACTGTGCATAATCCTTTCCTAGACCATTCAAGGTCACAGAAACTAAATCATCATCTTCCACTAGCAACCCAATGGAAGCAAGTGCATCTGCAATCTTCTTCACCTTCATGTGGTAGTCATTGATGCTCATATTTTCTCTTTGCACATTATGCAACTCTTGCTTGAGATGCATTTTCCTGGCTTGCGTATTTATGCTATACATTTTTGACAAAGTATCCCATGCCTCCTTTGGCGTACTTGCATCCTGAATATGCACAATCATAGAGTCTGAAATACTGATAGACAGCCAGTACATAACTTTCTTGGCTCTCTCATGCCATGCTTTGAATGCCTGCATTTGCTATTGATTGGGAACATCAGGAAGAACTGGTTCTTCTTCATTTCCTACAAAAAATTCCCAATATCCTTTTCCCATAAGGATTCTAAACTTCCATGCCTGGAAGTTGTTCTTGTCAAGCTTTTCAGTGACAATCTGTGAAAGAGAATCAGACGCCATTACAGAAAACTACAAAAAAATTCCGTCACTGCAAAAAACACGGCTTCACCCTCACAAGGGCAAATCTGTAAAACTGGCGAAAGTGGTATTTGACCACACAGTCACTTCCTAGTGACGATTTTGCATCAACAGGCAACAGGGATGATTCTGTAACTCCCAATGTCTCTGCGCATAAGCATACGATGCAATTTCTACAGTAACTTTTTACCGACCTGCAAAACAGTGGTCGCACAGCATAAAACTGGGCCTTTTCCTGAGTGCATGCAGAAAACTTCCGCCTCCAAAACAAGCCCCGAAATGGCCTCAAATAAAAAAAACAAGGTCGCCAAGAGCTAAAGCTCTCTCCCGCAGCATATACTACCCTCTTGCTTCACCGCGAAGGGCGTCTCAACCTGAGACAATGCACTCTTGCAATTTCCGGTTGTGCTACCTGTAGAGATCTGCTCCCAAAACAGGAAATGAAAGCAACACTGCTCCTCTTACCAGAACACCGCGAGCTTGGCTTGCTTTCTTGAGCTCCTTACCATGAACAAGGCTTTGATACCATGTCAAGATTGTGGGAGAGAAGGAAGGAGTCTCACTTGTAGCTTTCTTGCTTGCACAATGGGGGAATACACACAAGGGTGGAGGCTGAAAACAGTTTTCCTCTTCTTAGTTGTGTAAGCCAAAAGAACTCAAGTACATAGAAATAGAAGAACCCTATATATGGGTCTCAAACCAAACTCAACTAACTAAGGTGGCATACTAACTGAGCCACGAACTAGAGTAGATAAGGATAGCTATCATGTAGCTATTATTCATGGGCGGTGTACCAACCGCGTCTGCAACAACTGACAAGTCGGTGACATAAATACACAACGGTCACCCTGGCGTATCACGAGTGGAGCTCGATATCTCAACAGGTTGCAATTGGAGTTGACCCAATGCGCTCTAGTGTCCATGTGTCAAGATATTGGTGTCGACTCCCTTATCAATTAGTGCATCAAGTGTGCATGTCATTTGGGAGGTCACGAGGATCCGCAAGTAGATTGGTGCTACTGCTTTCTCAGTCGCATCCTCGAGCTTTGTGATGGTCACAACTCTTACACTCGATGAGGTCAGTCGGAATGGGGTTTGTCCTGTGAGTGTGCTCATCTCTTGAGGTTTAGAGTCTTCCTTGACCTGTTTAAGTACCCTTGCTTCTGAATCATACTCTATGGTTTGCACATCCTTCTTACTCTCCTCAGTGGTGGAGCAGCATTCATTGTACTCGTTGTCGGAACTTCCAGATTGGATCTATAGGTTGTTTGCAAGGTCTCTATGCTCTAATGCAGTCTCACTTGCCAAGAGAGCCCAATTATATGACAAATTTAGATCATGTACCTTGGTTCATTGCCACTCCTTGCTTTCCATAAGATCGTTAAGGGGTTTCAGGTTGGTGGCTGGGTTGCTAGCCAGCTTTCTTTACAAGTGTTCAAGGATTCCTTGAAGTTTAAGTTTGTTTGCTGGGACTTGATAGGTGATTGACGTTGATTGGCCTATGGGACTTCCAATCATCATGCACACAGGTACTGTGAGAGCAAGTTAGAAGTGATGGCACTCTTAGAGTTGCTTGCGGAATTCACAGCTTGCACGTACTCGTCCTCTTCCCTTGAGAATAGAAGGTCGATGGTTGCCAACACGTGCATCCAATCTTGCTCATCCTCAAGGCAAGGGATGTACTTTGTTAAAGTCCCATAATCACTTTTTGCTTTTGAGTTTTCCTTAAACAAGTTAGAGATAGTCTCTAAATTCATGGGTGAGGTCTTCCAAGTATCCATTTCTACTCGGACTGCTTCAGATCTATTGCCCAAAAATATTAGATCATTGCTCCAGTCCTCTATCACTCTGGCATTTCTCATCCATGGCCTTCCAAGCGGGATATCATAATCCACTCCCTTCATGACTATGAAGTTTACAGAGAATTGGATTCTCGCTATCTTTAGTGGCAAATCCTTTAGGACTCCGAAGGGTCTAAACTTCATTTTGTTCGCTAGGGTGACATTGAACCTTGCAATTTCCATTAGTGGATTTCTCCAAGTTTGCAAGATTGCATGAGTAAGCATGCAACCCTCCCTCTTGTGTCCACTATCCCCTTTTGTGTGGTGTCTCCTAAGGCAACAAAAGGTAAGACTATGCATCTCACGCCCTCCTAAAAGGCGTTTATTTGTGGGGACTTAGACATGGGATTTAGTGTTAGGCTGGGTATGGGTGCCATGGCATCGTGGTCTGGAAAGTCTTGTGACTTATGGTCATCACTATGTTCTACCCATTGTTTCAAATCTTGCCAGAGTGCAGGGTTTTGTCTAAGCAGTTTTCCCAAGGACACTGTCACAAGAGTCATTATGAGTGTTGGTAGCAAGCCGCCATCCTTCTTTCCCTCCTCGATTTCATGGGCTCCTTGCTAGTGTTCTTGAACCGTTTGTGTATTCTTGGTCCTCTCACTTTACCCATGCAATTGCTCACTTGGTGGCATTATCTCTCTTGCCCTCAAGTATAAAGGTGAGGTTGGTGGACTCATGGTTGAGAAATCCTCAACCTCATGCTCAACTATAGGCTCGGTATCTTTAAAGTGTGCATGGGCTTCTTTTATCCACTCCTTAATCTTATCTATAACTTGTAGTTGCTGGTTGGGTCTAGGATACTCTCCAATCTTAGCGCTTTCCTTTTCTCTTGTGTTAGGAGCATATGTTTATGCTTCAACATCCACAACTTGCTTACCTTTGTTGTGGGGTTCTTTCATCAAGTGAGCAAAAATAAGAATCTTCCTCTAGGGGTTCTTCCACCAAGTGCATTGGGGCTTTGCTCGATGGATGGGTAATGATGGGAACAAGAGGTCTAGGGATCTCTATAGGGTTGATATCTGTCCTTGGTGGGGTTGGCTTTGAGTCATTGGGCGCAGGGAGTGCCAAAGGGGCTCCCCTTCCCAAATAGGGTTATCTACCTCTTGGATATTAAGGTTGCGTACAAGGTTGCTAGCACAACAACCACCTTGGCAACCGACACAAGGCATGGTGTCATGTCCCAATCTTCCACAATTGGCACAAGGCCTTACTCTGGGATTAAGGCATTCAGATGATATGTGATTTTCTCCACAGTGCACACACTGCATGTGGGGTCGCATAGGTCTATGTATTGACTCTAGCAGTCTCACCACCTCGGCTTTTAGATAAGCTATAGCTTGAGTTTGGTCAATATTCTTCTCTTTCTCGTGCTCATTGGGGCGATTACTCGATCACTAGTTGCTAAAACTCTCTCAGTGTTCCTAATTGCATTGCTACCTTGCTGTGCCATCCGAGAGCTTCTCTCCCTAAGCAAATCGTCTACTCGTATAGCTTCCTTGAAGATTCTTGCAAGCACGTCTCTCTGCATGTTCGAGTTGCTTGCAAGGGCCTTAAATAGCTCTTCGTTGCGGATCATGTTAATGAACACAGTTGAGACTGCTCGCTCATTGGGTCGCTCGGTTGCATGTATCCTCTTATAGAGACTCCTCACATGGGTAACGTAGTCTTGTGTGTCTTCCTTGTTCTTTTGTCTGACATTCATTAGCTTAATGATCAGATTATCGGAGTATCCTACCTTTGAATATTTCTTGATGAAGAGATCCTTCAGCTAGGTGAAGTCACTACGCTCAGCGTTGTCCAAGCTAGTGAACCAAGTCCGCCCCTTGTCTCCTAGACATAGATTGAATGCTTGGGCTCACTGAGTGGGATCTGCGAGACTATTTGCCTCACACAGTTGCTCGAACTTCTCGACAAAGTTGTAGGGGTTGTTCGCTGCTTGGTATTTATTAAGTTGCTTTGCAACTATGGATATTTTTGTCTGGCTTCTAGCATTTGGGGTAACTCCAAATCCAACTAGCAATGATGCTGCTAAGGCAGCCCCACTCTACTCAAGGGTAGTAGTGTCTAGGAACCTCTGGTGAGTAGCTTGCTTAGTGTGAGATTGGTTTTGTGAACTCTCTCCCTATCAGCATTACCTCCGGTTTTGTTCCTATCGGATATGGCTAGGATCCTATGAACGTCGTTGAGTTTCCTGACCATAATGTGCCATGCATTGCAATGCCATTCTTGCCAGTCTCATCTCTTCCTCAAGGTCAGCTACGTCTGCCATCAGTCTTCTGTGGTGTGCTATCCTCGTTTGCTGGTTGTATCGGGTGACATATCATTGGATGTTATTGGGATGCTTAGCCATACTGAGGTCAAGGTCTAGGTCTAGACTGTTTTTATTTGTATCAGTACTTTCCATGGTAGTTACCTCTTGATCTACTCGTGTGTCTATAAGGGAAAGTAAGTCAGCTAAGGTTATATTCCTAATCTTGTCAAGCCTTCCCTTTGCTCGACGATGTGACAGTTCGGTCCTCTCCGTGTCTTTGTCCTTGGTTTTCTAGTTTTCTTCTAATTCTTGGGTTGTACTTCTATTGGTGGGTTTGTTTTTAGGTTAGTTTCCCTTAGTGTGTTCCTTGTTTATCCATTTGTCCATAATTGTGCAACACTTATGATCTAACAATGCATCGCAATATGCAATGTGCAAAATTAGGCTTTCCAGTTTTCATACAAGCTTATGTGCCTACTCTATCAAGTGTGACTTTTAATGAGGTCAATTGCTCCGATTTGTCATGCTCTTGACTTAGTTAGAAGAAGGGGATTGACTAGTCTTGACCGGTTTAGCCTGAGTTTTTTAAGGGCCACAAGAGATGGTTTGTTGTACTTCGAGCCCTAAGAGTGTTGGCTAGGGCCTGCTCCAACTTGCCAGTGATCCCATTAAGAACCCAAACTCGTAAACGAGCCCTTAGAAGTGGTTGCACCTAGGAAAAGGAACGAACCCCATCCTAGCAATCCATAGGAAACCAAAAGACCCAACCTTTGGCCACAGCTAAGCTGATTAGAGACCCAAGATGAAACTCTCAGTTAGCCAGGGGGTTCTGGGTATTTGGTTTGAGTCCCAGACTCGAATGTCCAAGTAGTCAGGCTTGGACTCAGACGAGGGGTACCTGTGCGAGTGTTTGAGGGGTGGCTGAGTTCTAGTAATCAACCATTTGAGACCTAGAGTCGGTTATTCGAGGCCAAGTTTTTTTATTTGAATGTGGGCGTTTGAGGCCGAGTTGTTTGAATGGACACCTAGTGACTTGGACGCTCGAGATTGCTTAAGACTCAGCCATCCGAGGCCTACGGTCGCTGTTCGAGCGGTGCAAGAAAAATGCCGAATGTCACAAAAATGATTCTGTTGTGTTCAACGTATGCTGGTTAATGTTGCAACGAGTCTAGAAAAATACTATAGATAGTAACAGGGATCTTGAATGTACATGGTAAGGACAAATGTGTCAAACTACGAATCGTAGGCAATGTAACTTGCAACCTGTAACTCTTTGCCTCTCTCAGACTCTCTGATGCAAATAAACTCTCTATCTCTCTTGTGCTCTTTTTTGTGGTTTCCTCTTCTCCCCTTACATATGTTTTTCCCCTTAGATATGCAAAAATTTACTTACTTTCTTCCCTTGTTTCCCTTTTCCCTGGTTATCTAGAGAATTATCATTTTCCTCTTTTTTCTTATTTCTCAAAATTATGCTTCAAATTTGATACAAAACACACAACTCCTATTCTAACCAATGCACAGAAAGCTTCTTCTACCTAATCTTATATGCAAAAGAGATCGAATGGCCTCCGACTCCCTTGCTTTCTACCTAAAACCAAGCAATGTTTCGGAGTTGAACTCCTACTACGTTGGCTGATTTGAAGCACACAAGCACTCAAGCTTGAATCCGTTCATCTTGGCAACGGAACCAAAACGTGGGAGCTCTTGCTCGACCGCCAAGACCCACAGACCGTCTATTGCTTTAAGCATTTTAAGCACAATGCTATGGCTACCTCTCACATAGCCGTACATGCTCTCAACCTTATGAGTGTAGTGAGCTTACCTTGATACCCGATTGAGTAACCTCCTCCCTCAAGCACTCTCATAGCTCCACTATCTAAGACGCGAGCTCAAGCAAGCTCCATCCTCCATAGCCATGTGCGAGAGGCAAGAGAAGAGAAGAGAGGAGAAGATGAGGAGGTTCTCCACCACGGTCCTTCACCCTCACACTCACACTCACACTCCCTCTCTTAAACTTAAGCACAAGCATAAGCAAGGAGGAGAGAAGAAGAGATCCACTTTAACCACACACAAAGAATGAACTTCTCTATTCACTTTTTGACTTTTATACATGCCAACATTTCTTTGGGCACCCATTCCCTTTTTTACATGACCGGCCGTTTTAGCCAAGGTCTTATTTCCTCGTGTCTTTTTTCTTCTTATGGTTCTTTTGCGCATGCCCTTCTACGTTTAAAATTTGCAATGGGGGGAGCCTTGTGCTCTTTTACAAAATGAATTACATTGCGCCCTGCGCTTTCTTTGCTAGAATATTTGGTGTACCCCTATATTTTTTTTTGAGCTTGCCTTCTTTTTTGTTTCTCTTGCTTGGGCCGTATTCCATTTTCCACTTGGGCTTCATTGGTATTTCTTTGCTTCTTTTTGGGTTGTGTAGTCTATAACATGTCAAGTGATAGTCTTTTCTCTTCTCTAGTTGTCCTCTCTCTCTGTCTCTCTCTAAGCATATTTGCTATTAGATATACCACACACCACCCTCTCTAAGAGATGTAACTCTTTAGGACCCGTGATTGCATGGGTCTTAAGGGGCATGTCAAGCTATGATCTAAACCCTCCTCTCTTGTCCATTTGTCCTCTCTCTCTCTCTCTCAACACATTTCCCATTAAATGTACTACACACCACCCTCTCTAAGAGACTTATAGTTTACAATGTTAACACCAATATCTTTTTCCAAATTTGCATAGTCAAATGGAAACACCCATATAGTTGTATTTTATATATAGACTAATGTGTATTATTATGTAGAAATGTTGAAAATAAAAAGGACTAAGATTGAAAAATTTAAGAGTCTAGATAAACATAAAACACTCTTACGTTTAAAACGTAACAAAAATGAATATTTACTACCATTGTTATAGTTACTTTGGGGTTTCTTGATGTTGAACAATAGATTTTATGTGTCATTGTATATAAATATGGAACTTTTTCGTACACACATTTACATAAATTTTTTTTGTTAGGTATATATTAGTAGACTATATGCAATTTGCAATTATATGTTCAAAGCTACAAATGACATGTACAATAAGGGATAACTCAAGGGGAGTCAAACCCGAAACATACTCACTTAATATGCCTATTGAGGATTTTCTTTGCATGATACAAAAGACAAAAAATTTGTATCAAAGAGATAGATGATTGCTTTACATCTATAGCAAGACAATAATGGATGCGAGGCAGGCATGCATGCATGCACACGTACTTCCAATGCACAATAGTAAACATTACTTCATACATGCAACAAATATTTCCTTCTTGCCTTTATTTTCTCCAATGTGTTTAATATTCAATCTTCATTTGAGTTATAGAACCTTTTGCTTTGCCAATCACAACAATTTTATGAGTTGTGTACTATTCAATCCATTGCAATTGTATCCAATACATTCTTTCCTATTTGAAAATTGAATCTAGAATGAACACAAGGCATAATGTTTGACTATGTCTTAGGATGATATAGAAATTCATGGAATTCATGAATACTCAAAAAACCAAAAGGAAAAAGGAATATTGGCCTTTGGATACTCTCCCCCCCATCAACATCTAGAGCCATCCTTTCCCTCCATACACACACACACACACACTCGTGTACTTCTAATGCACGATAGTTAACATTACTTCATACATGCAACAAACATTTCCTTCTTGCCTTTATTTCCTCCAATGTGTTTGATGTTCAATCTTCATTTGAGTAATAGAACCTTGTGCTTTGCCAATCACAATAATTTTATGAGTTGTGCACTATTCAACCCAATGCAATTGTATCCAACACATTCTTTCCTATTTGGAAATTGAACCTAGAATGAATACAATGCATAATATTTGACTATGTCTTAGGATGATATAGAAATTCATGGAATTCATGAATACTCAAAAAACCAAAAGGAAAAAGGACTATCGGCCTTTGGATGCTCTCGTCCCCCATCAACACCTATAGCCATCCTCCCCCTCCACACACACACACACACACACGTTTACTTCTAATGCATGATAGTTAACATTACTTCATACATGCAACAAACATTTCCTTCTTGCCTTTATTTTCTCCAATGTGTTTGATGTTTAATCTTCATTTGAGTAATAGAACCTTTTGCTTTGCCAATCACAACAATTTTATGAGTTGCGCACTATTCAACCCAATGTAATTATATCCAAGACATTCTTTCCTATTTGAAAATTGAACCTAGAATGAACACAAGTCCATGATTGCATGTAAGGTCGAGCATACTTTCAATACCGTGTGCCTAAAAATGAAGACATATGATCTCTCCTCCTCATTGTTGTAGATATGGCGGCCTTGGAGCCATGAACCTCCTAACTTTTCATTGATTGATTTGGAGATGCCAAAGGGAGAGAGAGAGAGAGAGAGAGAGAGAGAGAGAGAGAGAGAGAGAGAGAGAGAGAGAGAGAGAGAGAGAGAGAGAGAGAGAGAGAGAGAGAGAGAGAGAGAGAGAGAGAGAGAGAGAGAGAGAGAGAGAGAGAGAGAGAGAGAGAGAGAGAGAGAGAGAGAGAGAGCACACATACATAAATCCAAGAAATCTTCCTTTGGAGAGCTTTTTCATATGTATGTATATATGTGTGGGTGCAAGCTTCCACTCTCCATCTGCCATAGTCAAAAGGATGCTTTAATTTTTGGCCTCCACTCCCCCCATTATCCTAATCAAATTGTTAGCTTTGTAGGCAATGATAAAACTTTCACTTGTAGCAAGATGGAGAACTTCCATTGCCTAGGTTTTGGTCAAGGTGAGTTAGTGTTTTGGCAATGGAGATAGAAGAAAGGTAGCTCTCTCTCTCTCTCTCTCTCTCTCTTACACATGACATATCACCGTTCATTGAGCCTTGCCAAGCCTTCCCAATTGAGATGTTTGGACATTGCATCTCTAGTTTTTCCAAACCTTGGATGTCTATTTTAGGTGAAAGCGTAAAAGACATGTCGGCTTCCCGTATGTTGAAGCACATCATCTTATTGAGCCTTGTTTTATGAGGATGAGCTTTGCTAAGCGGTTGCGTAAAATACCATTTCATTTTGAGTCAAAAAAATTGATGTGTATATGATCTCTAGAGTTGTATTGGTTCTGATTGTTAGGAGTCATTAACTACATACTTGCACAAAAGAAAAGCTTGAGGGATATATACGCTAATTGTGGCTTGAAAGCATGCAGGTTGTACATCCAAGCCTAAACTTGCTGAGACATAAGAAAGCAGTGATTAAATGCCTTGAAAGCAAGCAGGTTGCATACCCATAGCAATATCTATTGAGGCTCGAGAATGTTGTAATTAAATGCTCATTATGAGATTTTATAGGTTATAAGGCACACACACAGCGAGAGAGAGAGAGAGAGAGAGAGAGAGAGAGAGAGAGAGAGAGAGAGAGAGAGAGAGAGAGAGAGAGAGAGAGAGAGAGAGAGAGAGAGAGAGAGAGAGAGAGAGAGAGAGAGAGAGAGAGAGAGAGAGAGAGAGAGAGAGAGAGAGAGAGAGAGAGAGAGAGAGAGAGAGAGAGCGCCAATAAGTTGTAATAAGTTATGTTCGATAGGTACTAGGTGATACTCGGTGTTAGATTTGGGTATGGACTAATTTATTGGACACTAATGTCAGTGGTGGTATTAGAGACTAAGCATTAATTAATTAATTAATTAATACTAGTGTGAGAGCTAATGACTGCTTAGGGATACTTGGAAGATGAATTAGCCAAGTGAAATTTTTTTGTTGGTTGGTGTAATTATTTTTTTGAGCACTAAAATAATTATTAAAGCTGGATAATGTTGAAAAATGGGATTAAAAGGCTGTCACTTGAGAAAACTTGTCCATGCAAGCACGGAAAACTTTTTTGGGGGCTTATGAAAGTCTATTCCAACCATTATGAGAGGGAAGGAGAGTGTTAGAGAGCAAGGAGATTCTACTAATGTGATTTGCAACCATCAAGGACCAATCCTATAGCAGGTGATAGTGGTTTGGAGGCCTCTAGGCATAAATGATAACAGTCCGAGGTTCTTTTGGTACAAGTGATAGTATATAGAAGGGGTAGTAGCCTTTTTGGTGATACTAAGTTGTATGTGACATCTACCATGGTTGTTGAAGCTGGGTAATAACAGTTTTTCAGCCTTTCTCATGATGAGACTGTTAAATTTTCCTCTACAACATTCTCTTTTATTCTACAATCATCTCTCAAGTTATCTCAACAAAATCTAGTCATTTGAGTAATTAAAGTTGGAGATATTGAAAAATCTTTGTGATAAACTCTAGTTTATAGCATAAATTAGGGTTTGATTGTTAGTGTGTCTATTTTAGGATTGTTAGTGTGTCATCTCTTGGTTGTGAGCTCTTATTGGAGTTTGTCACAAACATGGGAGCTCTAGTATTTTGGGTTGCGTGTCGTTTGTTTTATGCACTTTTCTTATGTTTGTCAATCGGTTTACACCCCTTGCTAGTGATTGCTTGCCCAAGATGTCACATCATTATTTACAAGATTTTTCTATGCCACTTGAATTGCATTTATTGCAACCCTAAGATATTATTTAGCATGTTGGCCAAATTTACAAGCCATTTTTGATAATCGACTAGATTTGGAGGCATTCACTTATTTATAGCTATCCACTTATCACTTTTGGTATTCATCTTCTGTACGTTGATACTTCAACTCCAACATTCTCCTCTATCTTTAGTGTTGCTATTGCGATCATCATTCTCACCATGATGTGGTGCTCTCTTTGATACCTTGGGTTTTGTGCAAAGAGAGATTGATTAGTCCACACTGTTGTATTCAACATTCATTTTTAGTCAATGTAAATTTCTTTCTTTCTTCTTCTTGCTATCTCTTTCTCGCTTTGTGTTTGCATCCTTCTTCTGTTTCACACTCTCACATGTATCATTGTCAAAAGAGAGAATATGAAGGCAATTAACATTGAGGAGTCTCTCCAATTGCTAACACAACCTTTTAGATCATTGTGTTGAAATGCACTTTCTTGTTGCTAGGCGACTAGCTTCTATGCAGTGTTTTGTTGCAATGACTATTCTTATCGATTAAGTGGTTGTCTTTTGTCAGCTATTGTTGAAAACACAACACTTTTGGTACATGGGACATTTTGTAACTCCTGGCAGACTATCTACATCATTCCTTATGTGAATCTGTTACTTGATTTCATTGTTCTAGGGGTTATCTATAGCAATCACAACTTTTCTAGTACTTTTGCAAGTTATTGAAGATGCCTTATCATTAGTTTGAAGGCTTTGATGACTTAGAGGATGAGGTCTCTCATTATTCCTTTGAGAGGAGGAGCGGCTATTAGGTTAGTTCTCACGAAGATAATGAAGAACAAAGGTCACCAAGTCCATGTGTATGGTAGCCTTCTCCTCTTCCCTCTCTCCATGTTTCACACAAGACTAGATACCACGGTCTTAAGATACCTCCAGGCAGGAGTGGATCTGGCTCCATGAAGGATTTTATAGCAAGTTCGGGGAGGGAGAAGCAGTGGAAGCCCCATGCTAGGAAACAAGAGGACAATGATGATAATTCCAAGGATTCGAAGAAGAAGCCTAAATTCCCCCATTGTGGCAAGGGCATTGATAGTGAGGAGAAGTGTTGGCAAAAGTACCCACATTTGAAGCCCAAGGATGGGTCCAAGGATTCGAAGGCCACACCCGCTACCATAGAGTCTATCTTCATACGCTTGTTCAAGGTGGAGGATACGACACTTGCTTATGGTAGCGTGTCACTTTTAGTGTTAGTATGTCATCTCGGGTCTGAGGTCTTATTAGTGTTTGATGGAGACATGGAAGATCTGACATTTTAGCGTGCATCTTGAGTTTCGTGAGCATTTCCAATATCTCCCAACATGTGCCACCCTATCAAACATTATCCTATTTATTTGCCACATTAGTAGTTTTTTTAATCCATTTGGTCAGTTGGAAAATGGTATGGGGCTAGCATCAGGTCAGTCAGTTTGGTCCATTTCTTGCTATGTGTAGTAGGCTAGCTAGTTGGGGCAAAATCATCTTCTTATGCAGGATGCTCATTTGACTTTGGACAGACTTATTTGTCTTTGGTATTGCAATTGCTGTCATCATTTCTAGCCAGATTTTCCTCACTAATGCCCTGGGTTGTGTGCAGGGACAAATTGGTTATGTTTGTATCAGGTATTTATCTCAATCAATGCAAATATATTTATTCCTTTGTTTTCTTGCTATCTTATTTTCTCTATGTTTGAGTTCATTTTTCTGTTGTGCACTCTCACATGGTATCATTGCCTAACAAGAGATCACAGAGACAATTTTCACACGAAGACCACCCAAAATTACTAGGTAACTTTATTAGACCTAGACGACAACATTCAATTGCATTGAGCAACCCAACTAGCATTTATTCATGGTCTATTTTATGCCTATATAATGGGGCTCCTTCTCCTTAATCATTATTATTCACCACATGGTCTTTCTCTTCTTTGTAAAGCTCTCTCTATCTTTCTCTTTTCTCTTGTGTTCAATAGTTTATTTTAGCACTTGTTTATGCTTCCATTGTTGCATCCACTTTGGACATGGTATAAGATATGAGGATATGTGCTCCTATTGCTATGTTTTTCTATGAATTATAGGCATGTTTTATCCCTTATGATTAGATGACTTGTTATTGGGTATTTTTTAGCTTGTTTGTGGTTCCTTACAGCTTGCGTTTTTCAATCGAGGACCTTGGGTCTTCAACCTATGACAATTGTCTGATCTATTGACATTAGTTTGTTGCATTTAATGCTCATTTCAACCTACGTTTTGGTGCTCTATTCTGAGTGTTGGTTGGTTAACTACTTGTATAGGTCGTTTTTACTATTTTTGGCATTTTCTACTTTCCATAGCAGTCATTCTTTTTTTTAAGATCCGATTTTGATTATCATTGCATGTGATTTCTAAATTTTTATAGTGTTTTCTATTTGGTTGGTTATACTCTCTCTTTCCATACCTTTCGTCCTCTATCTTCTCTTCTCTTCTTATCCTCTCCATATGGCTCCTTAGTGCACATCTATTGATGATAAGTTACATTGATTTGTCTATCTAACATGGAGTGTTGTCATGAAAGCTTGGTTTTCTCTTCTTATTCTCTCCATATGGCTCCTCCGTGCACTTCTATTGATGATAAGTTACATGGGCTTGTCTATCGAACATGGAGTGTTATCATGAAAGCTTGATTTTTGTAGAAGCATTTATGACACATTGTTGTGGAGCTATTATGCGTCCTCAATATCATTTTCCACTTCTTGAAGGTTTTGATGAGGTTTGAGGACGACCATGAGAAAGTTGTGCTTACATGTGATATGGATGATGAGCATGCCTATTATGCTATTCTTCAATGTATTTTCAAAGAAGTTCTATTGGTGGTTACCTCTTGCAAGACAACTTCCGAAGTATGGTTGAAGCTTCAGATATTGTGCAAGGTCCCTTCCACCATGCGTGTTGTGACCCCTTATGGACATCTTTAGAAGATGCATTTTGAGACTAAGGACACCATTCGGTCATGCAGTCTCCCTTCTAGAGACACATCTCATGGGAATGGTACTCTACAAGCTCCCCCCGATGTTTGATGGAGTGGCGAATGCTTTGAGGGCACAGACATCATCTACTTGTGTGAGCTTTACACATATGTCCTCGATGATGCTTGACTCCCTCTGTTAGTGAAATGTGGATTGAAGAAGAGATTCTTATGCAAAAGCACAAGCATTTGCATGAAGTTAAGCCAACAAGACTCTAATACAACCCACCCATCCTCCTCACCTCTAATAGACACACCCACAGAAGCTCACATGCACACAACCAAAGATTCAAGTCTATAATTTTAGCCTAGTTGCTTTTAGCCAACCCTTATGTTAATCTAGCAATCGCTTATTGTTAAACAAGTATTTGTAATGAAAACCTTCATTTCAACTGCTGGCTCAAAGTGATATGCAACTTAACACCCACATAATAAGAAGACTGAAAAAGGCAAATGAGACAAAAGGCAACTTTAGACATGTCCCTAAATTAGACACTGATAAGGCAAGCAAAGTTAAATGGGAGCAAAGCTAAAAATTTTGAATATATTAAAAAGTAGAGTGCAAATGGTCTGAATAGTGACTGTGAGCAAAACATTGATAGCGACAACATTGCATGATGGCAAGTATAGCCACCCAGAATACTGGTAGAAGTTCAGGAAGCACTAGCTATAAGCAACTTAGTAGGACATTCAGACACCGGTTTTGGTGAGGCTCTTGCAGCTTTCGAGAGGGGTGACAAGAAGATGAAGTCGAAGTCTAAGTGTTATCATTGTGGTAAGAAGTGCCCCTTCTTGTAGAAGGATTGCAATGGGTTAGCAGTCTCATGGAAGAACACGAAGAAGCAATATGTGGACTTCTCTGATGAGTCACTCTCTTTCTCAGACTTTGACTTGGATCCTCTAGCCAAGGAAAAGTCCAAGGTATAGAAAGAATGCACTTCCTTAGCTTGACGAGGGAAGGGCTTGGTAGCTCCTTCACCTATTGCTTTCTAGTGTAGGTGATACATACATCCCTTATGGTTCTCGAATGCTATAGAGGGAGTGTGAGAGGGTGGTGAGGTGGGCCGATGAGCCTCATCTATACATGTATATAGGTACACACGTTCTAGAGAGGGACTTCCTTGATGCATCGACTAAAGTCTGGAAAGTTCACATCCTGGAGCTGACATCTAGGTTCATGATGGGTTGGTAACTAAATAATTGCACCACTAAGTTAGCTTCATAAAAGACACCATAATCCAATGTGGGTTGAAGGTGCTACAAGATATGTCTCATATTGGCCAAATGAGGCATACGAGGGATTTTCATAAGTTGACTCTCCAAGCCAATTGTGTAGCTACAATTTGGGATAATGATAGTAGTGAAGATTAAACTTCCTACCAAATTTAAACTTCCTACCATCTTCTTGTATATTGCAGGATCCTCCAATATCTCATCCACATCAGTACTTAGCTTCACATTTTGATCCAATGGCAATGAGATTGGCTCACAACTAACCATACCATATTTTGTCAATGTATCTAAGATATAATAGCTTTGTGAGAGGCATATCCCCTTAGATGTTATTATCACCTCAATGCCAAGAAAGTCCTTTACCTCTTCTAAATTTTTCATGTTAAATTCTGACTTGAGAAGACTCTTAATATGCTTTGCCTCTTGCACATTATCACCCCCAATGATCAAATTATCCACATACATGGTAATCAAACAATGCCCCTATCACTCTCATGCCCATAAAGCAAGTGATATACATTTCCAAAATGAAAACCAATAGAGATAAGATATTGTGCTATCTTATCATGCCATATTGTTGGTGGCTATTTCAGCCAATACAAGGCTTTGCATAGCCTATACACATAATCGGGATGAACCAGGCTCTCATAACCCTGTGGTTACTCCATGTACACTTGTTCTTGTAATTGACCATGAAGAATGCATTATTTACATCCATTTGATGCAAGACCCGATCTTTGGCTATAGCCATTGCAATGATAGCTCTTACAACTAGTATTGGTTTATACATGCTCACACTTCCATCTACATTATGCTTTACTCTGTAAATCCACTTGCAACCTATAGCTTTCTTTCCCTTAGGTAGTGAAATAAAAACCTAAGTTTGATTTATATGCAATGTAGCCATTTCTTCATCCATCCCTTTCTCCCAATGCACATGACCAATAACTTGCTTAAAACAAGTGGGCGCAAGTGATTTTATAACCTTCAATATATATGCATAATGGCTATAATATAACCATCATATATCAGTTTGGTTACGAGATATCTTACTCTTGAGGACTTACGTACTTTTTCGAAGCACTTTGTGATTTCTTTACATTAGCCCTGGTTTTTCTTACACCAAGTATACGAACAATTGTAATACCAAAATCCTCATCCATACTCAGATTTGAACCATTAGACTCAATATCTACATGTAAATAGCCTATGAGAACATCTGACACACCAAGTGACCCAACCACTTTTTCTTTTTTCTTTTGTGATGTATTTTTTGTACTTGTAGGAGTGCTATTTGCATACAAATTGCCACTCCATGGTCTCTAAGTAAACCTACTAGAAGAAGACTTTTCTAGCTTACTTAATGTTTGTGATTGTGGATGCACATTTTTTGCAATCATGTTTTCTTTTACATCATCTGTAATAATATGTTTTCAACAGCATACCAATTGCTCATCTCATCAAACACAACATCTCTGCTCACCTGTAGCTTGCATGTTATTGGATTATAACCCATCTAACCCTTTTGTAATGCATCCAAATACTTTAACATGTGACAAATCTATTTTCTTGTCAATAAACTTCTCCTCTAGTGCCACATCATATGCTACAATAGTTATAGGAGTCTTATTCATAATATACATAGCTCTGTAGAGACAAATTCAACCCAACAATAATGAGGCATATTCTTTTCAATCCCATCAAGGCTTATGCACTTTTTGCAATATGCCAATTTTTCCTTTCACCAACACCATTCTATATATGAAATGCCTTTGAATTTCATGCTATTTTAGAAAAATTATTGAAACCATTGACAAGATAGTCTTTCCCTCCATATTACCTTAGGCACTTAATTTACACACTTGTTTTGCTTCTCAACCAGATTTCAAAAATCCTAAAGGTGAGAGCACCTCACTTTTCTCCTTTATGAAATATATGCATATCTTTCTTATATGATCATCAATAAAGGTTACATAATACTTGCGGCCAGTCATTAATGTAGTATTTATAAGACTCGGTACATCCGAATGTTCAATATCAAATAAATGCATGCTTACATGTTTATCATGAGAAAATGTATGCCTTGTCTATTTTCAAAATTTTCATGCTTCATGTACTTTTTACATATCAACCACTTTGAACTTAGGAAAGTCTATCACAATTTTTGCACGACTGCATATCCTTTAACTATTGTACATTTTACATGGTGAATACGTTTATGCCAAATGTCAATATCAAACACAACTCGTGCACCTTGTGCAAATATAGTAGCCTTCATCTCAGGTACATTTACATCCAAGATAAATATCCTTCCCACATTCTTGCCTTTTGTAACTAGTTTTTATTCGTTTCTCAAATCTTCTAGAAAACGACCATTTTGATTGAACAACCTATATGATTTTGTTACCCTTCCTATCCAAGGTCAACTACATATCAAGTGGCCCCCTGGGATAGGGTAGACTATTAGGCCCATTCCTTTCTTTTCATGAGCTATCATTACTTGGTCCTTGTTCTCCAAGAAGATAGATTAGGAAGGGGCCTAAATAGTCACATACCCTCAATATGAGGTTACATCAACTGTCTATAGTAGCTAACTCTTTGATTATGATAGACCGTGTAAGGATGAATGAGATTCAATATGGGATTTTATCCCTCAAGAAATTATCTTTAGAAAACATGGTTGTGGCACACACTTGGCACACCTCTCTCAAAAGTATGATGTTATCTATACTAGTAACCCCACCTCTAAACTTCATCACATGGAGGATCTTATTCCCATGATTTTTTGGAGTAGGATGGAGGAGATTATGATGTTATCTAGTTATGATAGACCATATCAAGATGGAGGAGACTTAAGATGGGATTTTATCCCTTAATAAGAGAATATCTTTAGAAGATGTGGTTGTGACACACTTGGAACACCCTCTGTCACAAGTATAATGTATCTATACTGGTCTCCTTACCTCTATACTTTATCACATCATGGAGAAGCTTGTGCCCATGATTTCGGAGCAGGATGCTCATCATAAGGAGACTGGTATAATAGACTAAAAAATGCTAGCCATGCCTTTGCAACTTGATCATCTCAAGGGGTTAGCAATCAAAAGTAGAAGGAAGGAAAGAAACAAAAGAAAGAGTATAAGAAGGAGAAGGACAAGAAGTCCAAGGGAAATCCCAGGTGTCCACTCACACTCTCGGAAAAGTACACACTCTAAAGAGATGGTGCTAAAGACGTGAAGGTTATACCCACCACAACTACAAAGTTTGTATTTCTTCATTTCTATGTCATGGAAGACACTACTTTTTTGTCTTCCTCTTCAAAGAATACTTGGCTTGTGGATAGAAATGCATCATCCCATATGTCTTACTAAATGAGATTATCTAGGACCTATATTCCAGAGGGGGAAATGCCATCATTGGTGACAATTCACCAATGTTACGAATTGGGAAAGATCCCACTTTATTCTAGCTAGATAGGATGTAAAAATGATGTTTTTTATGTCTTGACTTTGTTTTCAACCTACTTTTTATTCATGGGCTCACACAAATGGGGACTCATTTGAAGTTCAATGAGGAAGCAATAATTGTGGAGGATTTGACACATTGAAGATGTGTTATGGACAAGTATATAAGAGCGTAGGTTATACAAGTGCACAACCCTATCAACCACTTTTTCTTTGGCTCTTGGGCTACTTTTGCATGCCTGTTATGGACATCTTTATCTTGATTTCATCTACTAGGCATTGAGGAAAGGTCTGGTTGAGGGATTATTGGACTTCACTTCCATCATTCTTAGCTTATACCCTAGATATTTGAGGGGCAAACAACATCACTTTCTTACCTAAGGCAGCTACTACTGGAGATAGGAATCTACACCATTAAAGTTCATTCACATCGACTAGGGCAACTCTGTGAGGATGCTTCCTAGGGAAAGCTAAGTACCTCATGATGATGGCTAGCAAATTCTCCAGATATGTGTGTCCTTATAGTTTAGAGTGTAAATCAGAGGCATTTTCTAGCTTGAGGGTGGAAGGCATTTGTGGAGGAACAAATTATCTTCATGGTTTAGGGGGTCTGAGCCAATCATGGAGGTGAGTTTACCTTGAGGGAGTTTAACAAGTTATATGGACAACATGGGATCAATCACAATGATTATCTAGCATGCTCTTTGCATAAAGTTCAATGCAACATATATTCCTAGATTAGGAGAATGAATAGAGCATACCTAAGTAGCACATTTATTGGACCACCAACATTGGGTTTTCAACTCCAATTATCACTCCTTGCTTAAGCACCAAGACAATACCCATAACAAGAATTTTCATTTCATCATCATATTAAAACATTTCCTTAGACATCCTATGTGTTAATCATGCATGGGAGTTATTCGCTTCAAAATTTATTCAACAATTTGCAAAGAACTTTGAATTTCAATCAATTCTCTAAAGATTTGAAAGGTATAACACTTTCCAATCATGTAAAATCCAAGCTATGCTCTCATGGGGCTTCTATGAGTCATTAAGAATCCGCTTACTACCTCTACTTGAGTTGGATGCCCTCCAAGCTCAAACATGCTCTTAAACCATTGGTTTCACTAAGGAAACTTGCAACTCATGATCAATAGCATATCATGTATCATGGGATCCCAAAAAATTTCAATTTATGCATACTAACAGGCTTAAGTTAGCCTTGAGGACCTTGTCGAGTCTCAAAAAGTGTATCCAGCTATAATAAATCAAGCCATAAGTGGTTTCGTTCCAAAAACTAGCACTCAATCAAGGATATGGGGCCTTTGGATTGCAAAATCATGTCCATAGTGTTGATTTGATAAGAACTAGTCAAGCTCTATGACTTGTTGAGATATCAAGCTCAATACAAGCTGATACTCATGTACCTAGATGACCTTCGCATTCATATAACTGATATAACATTGTTTGGATGCGTACAACAAAATAATATAATTTGGTCCTATCGTGGAATTTGACCTTCCCCCTGCACCCCAGTGTTTCGATGAATGTGGATACGATGTGATTTCAATCTTTCATGGTCTTTGATAATTGCTTATTTTGTGCCATTTTTACACTATTTTTTGGAAAATTTGAAGGGCTTTGGCTTTGTGTTATGCATTTATTTTCATTAAATTTAATTAAAAATAAGGTTGTAAAGTCGTATTTGATTAGTGCTGAGGTGGAATTAGAAGTTGAGAGTCTGGATATTTTTAGATGAAGAATTTAAGGAGCGAAAAAATAATAAGTGATAGAAGGTGGGTGTGGCAAAATTTTTAGTGAAAAGCGTAGATATTTTGGAGATAGGTAGAAATACGGGTATAATTTAGCATGCATACATGGAGTTTGGGTCAAGAAGTTGTGGACATGGACAAATTAGGTCCAGAGATATGAGTAGATGTTGAAGAAACCGGTTCAGATAACTATCATTTTGGAAAAGAGGCTATTCAAGAAGTTGGGGGGGGGGGGGGGGGGGACTATCATGTGAAGAAGGGAGTTGAAGGGAGAGAAAGAACACAAGAAAAAATGAGTGCCATCATTTTGGGAGTTTTTTGCTGATTTGGTATAGATGTTGCCTAATTTCCAGCATGGATTGGTTGCATTTGATCCTCTCTTACATCTCCTTCACCCTCATATAATTCTTGATTATGATTCTTGAGTGTAGAGAGAGAAATTTTCAGCAAGATTAAGGAAAGATTAGTGCATATTAGTGAAATAAGTGAAAGATTAAGGATTTTTAAGATTGTTTGAAGTGAAGGGAGAGGAGGAGCAAGCACCAACATTCTCAAATATAGTGAATAATCTTTAATTATCTTTTTAATCATGTATGAATATTTTTATTAAAAAGTGAATAAGAAATGGGTAGAATGTATGATTTATGGTTGTATGCATTCATTTTATGATCTTTGAAGGTAAATCGAAAGAGAAGAATTAAAGTTTTTGCATTAGTTGCATTGAAATGGTAGAGAAATGGATGAAATTAGGATAAAAACTACATTTTTAGGCCATAATTAGGAAAAATTAAGAGTTTTGTATAATATTGATAAGAAGTAAATTAAGAAAAGTTAGAATGCATTGAAAGGAACCTAAAAATGAAGTTTTACACACCGGAGATGAATCTACTAAAAGATATATGTATTTTAGTATTAAAAATGTTAGTTTTTTACTATAATTAGTGATAATTAAGAGTATTAGTGAAAGATTAAGGATGAGGATCTAAAATAGAGTTAAACTAGGTCATGATGGATTTATATATTAAATTTTAGTTTAAATGGGCATTTAAAATTAAAGTTATTGAATTTTAATGGTGAAACTAACAGTTTTTAGTAATTAGTAAAGATTAAGAGTAAATAGAAAATTTTATGGATGAAAATTAGTACTTAAACTACATTCAGTATAAGGAATTTTTGGTTAATAAGGTTTGATTTATTATGATCAAATGTAATTATTATAAATATTTTTATTTTTAGAATAATAGTAATAAAAAATCAATAACTTTTGATAATAAGTGATTTAAAGAAAATAATAAAAAGAGAAAATAGTTTATTTATTGTTTAAAATTTTCTCATAATTTTTTATTAATAATGGACTTCATTTGCATGTACTTCCTTTGTTAAATATAGTAATTAGTAAATAATAGTGATAGTATTAAGGTATTAGTAGAAATTAAGTATGGATTAATAGTTTTTAAATAAGTTTTTTCTCTGGTAGAAATCTTGAAGATAATGGAGTTTATATATTATAGGTTGTAGATCAAAATGATAGTTAAATAGTGATGTTTAGTAAATTGTAAGTATGCAAAGAAGGTTATTAGTTGGACTACTAAGAAAGAGAATAATATGAATTTTATGATGATAATTTAAAGATGAAAAATATATAAATATCCACCTTAAACCTTAATTAATACAATGGCTTTACATATAGCCATTTTGCCAACGTATCTGGGGGCTTTCTAGGGGGATGTCATTTTTGGTGCATTTTGCTTGCGTATTTGGGGGCTTTCTAGGGGGGCCGCCATTTTTGATGCATTTGTCGGGAGAGGAAAGCATGTTAATTAAGGAGAAGCGGGGGTGGTCTTGAATGGTTTTAAATCAGAACATAAGCTAAACAAGAATTAAATTTTAACTTAGAGATAAAATATTAACAAGGAAAAGAAACGGGAAGGAAAGATCTAATAGATCTTTCAATCACTTGAAAACTACACTGTCTTCAAAAGTTTAACATCCCAAAAGGGGCACATAATAAACCGGCACAAGTATGGCAGGAGCAACATATAAGGAATCTTCCCTGAGGGATGGGGAGAAGCTATAGAGCCTAGGATTAGAATCTTATGCCTATTTGACCTTACTGTGGGATTTAACTTGTGATTGTGAGACCTACCCAATAAATTATTGATCTAAGTCAACAAGATTTTGATGAACCGTTGTAACAAAGCTTTCTTGCGAATTTTCTTTCTTGAATTGCCAAAGGATATATAACGCGTTATCGTTAATAAGGCACGTGACACCGATTTAGTGAATGGGGGTAAACATTTTGGACTTCAATTGTTGGTTGCACTTGGAATTTGATGTTTTAAGATTAAGCAAATGAAATTTTCTTGTTACCATCACATTTTAAGTTAGTTGATGAAATTCAACTTAATACCATTAGTGTGAACCACCATTACAATTGGTTTTCTAGAGAGTCGTATAAGACTTTTAGGAGAATAGACTGGGCTCAAGTGTCTCAATGGGTAGTAATAACGAAGGGAGTCAACATAACATTTGATACAAAGGAAGTGCGGGAAGTGGCTGAAATTTTAGGTTTAGTAGAAAAGCTTAGTGAGGACATGTCCTATGGGGATGAGGATAAGGAACTACCTGACATTCTTCAGAAGTTGAGTTTACACAAACAGGGTCTCTTATAGTAGAGACTGATAGAAGGATGTGTTTGATAGGGAAAATCATCACACGCTAGAGTGAATAAGTGAAAGCCAAAAGTTAGCACGGGAAGAGAGAGCCAAAACAATATTTAAAAAGAAAACTAAGTGAATAGTGGAGCAATTAAAATAATTGAATGCTGCACTGCAAAATACCTTGCAAGGTGGGCTAGATTTGTCATTAGAAGCCAGAAAAGTCACTAGAGAGACATCTTCTATTAGAACCGAGTCAGCTTACAATTGGGAGAGGCAAGCAAGAAGCTTCGAGGGAACGAGCGGTACCAATAAGGGTAGCTCGAAAGAAGGGGTCAACTGTTAGTGAGAAGAAAGAAGAAGATAGAAAAGAAGAGGGTCAAAATAGTGACAATTTTGTGGGGTCTGTAACACTTCCATGGTGGTAACGGTAGGATATAGAATAGATGAGACTCTTGTTGATCATATGAGAGAAGATAAAAATATAGACAGTTTTGCTAAATATTAGGGTCTTAGTAGATTATTTGCTGACCCAAAAGAGTGGGTTCCAATCTTCGAAGATTTAGAGGAAGTCTTAAGAATATTCTATATGGCTATGAGAGTACCTGTGTGACTTACAGATGACACGCAATACTTTGATTGTTGGAATGATGTCACTACACTCGTAGAGAGGAATATCGCATCGGCTCTGTGAGAGGTAGCCACCATTAGTGCTCGCTTGAAATGTTTGAAGGAATAAGTGGTTCGTGGGTCTTGGCAGTTGAGCATGGGCTCCCATTACATTTTGGTTTTGTTATCGAGACCAACGAATTCATGCTTGAGCACTTGTGTGCTTGGAATCGAGAGTCGAAGTAGGGTTTACCCCTGAACCGGTGCTCTTTGTAGGTAGAAGATTTGGGAGTTTAATCTACGAAACAAGTATTTTGTGTTGTTGATGATTAGGCAAGTAGCATCATTGATTCACGTGGAATGAACCCTCAAAGAAAAATTGGCAAGTTACTAACCAATGTTTATGAAAACTATTTCAAATATTTTTCTCTGAAAGTTATGTGCCCATGTGCGATTGAACGAGAGGATACCTAAGTTCTAGAAGCTCGAAGGTTCAAATGCCTCAAGATGACAACTTCACGCAACCACACGCTTTGAGAAGACTTAGTAAATAATCCTTCATTACTTGATTCACTTCTTGTCTTTTGTATAGCTAAAATAAGAGTAGTACTCTGTTTCATCCATCCTTCTTGTCATTGTAAATTTATTTTTCTGGGCAAAAACCTTTCGGTAGGGATGGATTGTGAGAGTAGGGAAGACATGTATACCGACAAAAGATGCGAGACATGTAATTTTTAACATATTTTACCATAATACAATTATAGTCTCTCATCTCACGTGCTTGTGCTCAGCTTTCATTTTCTTTCTTAAATTTTTGTTGCATTTAGAGTAGATTAGGATGAATAACTTGCAAGGAAATAGTAGGGTTTTGCTGCTATGAAACAGGCCCAAATAGGTCACAAAAGAGGGAAAAAGAGTGCTGGAAGGATATACATCACTAGGAGAATGACTCAAAAGGTCAAGCCTTAGCTGGGGAAGGGTTTATAACCCAAGAAGTCAAGGAAGAGCTCATTTGCAACTATTGCATTTTGAGAGAGCTTGGGGGGGGGGGGAGAGAGAGAGAGAGAGAGAGAGAGAGAGAGAGAGGGGGGAGGGAGGGAGGGAGGGAGGGAGGGAGGGAGAGAGAGAGAGAGAGTTGCAGGACAGGTATAGGACGAATCGAGCGCGCTGATTCCAAGCCCGATCTTGCAGTCTAGGTACAAGACTTTGACCTTGGACTAGAGGAGGGCATTGGATCTGTTGAATCTTGGCCTAGATGGGGAATACTGACCTTTTTCATCTCCCAAGATACTCTAACCTATTACTCCTGTGGAATGTGTTGCCAAAGAAGGTAGGATTCCACCTTGCAGTTCCAATTCAGGTCAAGGACCGCTTTTTGTAGCACTTGGACCCTCTGCTCAACATCGACATTCCACTGCTCTAGTGTTTGGTGGCAGATGACTAGCGCCGAATGAGGGATGAGGTTACAGATTCTCTAGGACATTGGAGACAGCAGTGTGAGGTGGCGAGGGCACGACTGGAGGTAGGATTGGTCCATCATCTTGGGAGTGGCAGCCACACAACTTATCTAGAGGACTTTGTAAGCTCCTCTTTATCTTCAAACCTTGCTCGTGAAAGCATGTCAGCCCACAGGGTTTTCTCTACTTGCAATATGCTGAAAATCAGAGTTAACTGACTTTATATATGCAATCCATTGTAACATGGAATACTGGGAGTTGAGCAATTTACTATCATACCCAATAGAGGTAGACAATCAGTCTCTACCACTACATGAGCTCCCATTAAATACTGTCTATCACACTTAAGGGCTATCACTACATTCCAAATCTCTCTTTTGACTTGAGAATACCACCATTGCCATTCATTGCACTTAAATGTTATGGATATGGGACATTACATCCATGTCTAGCACGAAATGCTTGCCTTTTGCTTACTCTTCTTGCCCTTGCTTCTTTATATAGTGTCACCCATTTGCTCATTACTTTGCTGTTAAGCACACAAAATACATTTAACTTACGAAGTTCCTCTTTCGTTAGCACTTTGCTCCTTCCTTTTCCTTGAGGTATTATAGAGGTCATCCTCAAATCTTTATCATCTTTCCATTGATCCGGTGGTTGCAATGATGCATCCTCCTCACCCAAGATATAGATGGGCTCCTTCTTTGTGGCAATCTGTTTGGGGGTACTGGTGGGCAAGGGACACTTGGCAATGTTTGCCCATTGCCTAGGGAATCAGTCTTTGTAAGGATCTAGAGTGTGGGTAGTCCTTGATCTAAGTTAAGGCGACAAGTTTGGACTTAACCACAAAGCCTAATATAGAGTAGGAGTGAGAGGGAGTGAAATTGGCAAGGGTGCTTTCACCTTGCTATGGTGGATGGGGCAGAGTGGGCTAAGGATTGGCTAAGGGAGTAGACTTGGCATTGGAGTTTGATTCATTCTATTTGTTGGGCAGAGGCAAGATCTTAGAGCAAGAGTCAGTCATGGTGGTATAGAGTTCTCATTTGAGCTTGTCCCATCAGTTGAGTCACTCCACTTCTTCATAGTCCCATTGGAGTTCTTCAATTATCTCTAGAGAGAGCAGCGTTGCACCATTTGATTTCTCTACTCCAACTGCATGCGCTTGGAGAAAAATATTCTTTCACTACATCACAATGGAAGAGTTTCGACGGAACCCACTAGGATCGACCTGAATTTCGGGTTCCTAAAATTAGTCGGCGGGTCTCTTAACAACTAGTTAATGTCAGTAATTTGAGTTCCCACTTCTCACAAGATCACTCAAACTAAAGCAGACTTGATATTGCATTTGGTTCAAAGAGAATGGGAGATGAAGGGGAGTGCGGCATGTCAGCCCTCCTGCCCATAAGGCAAAATCCCATTCGGCCCCCTAAAACAATGCAAGTCGATTCTACTTAGCAACTAGTCAGTCAATTTATCATTTTCCTATTCCTATCACCAATTTAGAAAAGCTCATAGCTGACCGGGACTACCCTACTATTGGACAGACCCGTCAGGGGTCATGTCCATCTGCTTTCCTTTGGTGGCTATATCATCTTTAGTTTTTTTAATTACCTACATCACATTTATTAAAACATGTATAATCAGCTTCCTTAATTAATCCATTAGATCACAGGTTCCTTCATGTAATTTTTCTCACGAACACGCATACAATTCAAACAATCCTTGAGTAAAACAAATTCCTTTATTATATTAGAAGTTTATTACAATTTCCATATTTTTCACCCTGCGAAAGACATACAAAATTCCACGAGGTTATTTTGCCCACCAAGATTCCACCCTTATAACTAGTAATAGAGTTTTAGGATCCCATCTTGGATCACGGAGGGGCTTGTCAGATTCTAGGAGTAATGTGGAATTTATAGACACCCACATTTCCTACTGCTCGAGACTATCCCTAGACCTTTTTGCTCTATAGAGCCAGTCTAAGTCTCTCGAAGTGATAACCACATGAATCCCTTGGAGTAGGGTCTCACAGTTAGCTTGGGGGTAGCCTAGCGCGATCTTTCCTTTTATCCTTTTTGTCAATGTTTTTAATCAAATATCTAGATTCTAGCAAACACAAACAATCCTTTCAAACATATATAAATGATGCCATGTCAATCACACTATCATGTAGCTCACAGCTTCACATAGCCAAGGTAGACCTTAACCTACAATGTAATGAGGATTCTCCTCCCCATAAATAAGTGTTGAGTACATCTCTTTCAACTTTGTTATGCAAGGCATGAATTTCCAGCATACATAAGAGATACTATTGCATAAACTATTTATTAAGAATATACAATATTTCTCCATTTTAATTTTGGGAGTTTGTAGGTAATGCGATAGACTGGGAGGGTCTAAGTTATTCTTCAGATTTTTAGATTCCATCCAATATTTTCTTAACGTTGAATTGTACTAAGAAGTAGCGAATTTCCTTTAGTTGGTACCTAGAAAAATACGTCGATGGTAACCTAACGAGACGATTTATAGGGTTTTTAAATAGGCTTTTACTTTTTTATAACAAGCGTTATTCAATACTTAACCTTGTTGCGTTCAACAATAGATATATCGACTCACTTTACTTTAACTAATCTTGAGTTCCTTCTTTTGTTTTTGAGTAGAGGGCATGCCTTTATATAGGCAGAAGGGAGTATGTGCTACTTCTCCCTTCCCTTGTCTTTATCCTCCCTTTTTGCCATAATAGCTCCTTCACTCTCAGTTTATAGTCATGTCCATGATGACATTGTTGATGATGTTGATGATGATGATCACGGCATGTTCGTCAATCGGATTCAGGAGAGGTGGCGCCCTTTATGGTGGTGATGGCCAGCCAGTTCATGACACTTTTTTTCCTTTTTTTAAAATGTTAATTATAACTTTAATCATTTTATTATATAGCTTATATAAGTTATATTACGTTTTTTTTTCTATCCTTACTAGCTTACTAACTTATAAGCTTACTAAGTAACGTATAAACTAACTAACTTATAACTTGTAAATTAATTAACTTATTAACTAGCTTACTAACTTAGTACCAACTAACATTTTTGTCTTAACTAACAAAAATTTATTCGTGTGGAGGCACATGGATGTTAGATCCTTCTCCCCTCCTTAGAGGAATCAGGGTGTCCTCATCTCGAGAGAAACCGTGGTGGGTATTGTTGATAAAGAACATTCTCATCTATCCATGTAGCATCTTCTTCAGGGTACTCTTTCCATTGGATAAGGTATTCTCTAAGGGTTCTACTTCTCTCTCTCTTAAATCAATTACTCTATCAGGTTGTAGCTTCAGGACTCCTTGGCTAGGTATTACGACTTGTTGATCATCAAGGATATGGTTAGAGTTAGCTACATATGCTTTCAATAAGATAACATGGAATACATTATGAATTTTCAAATTCTCAGAGAGTTGTATCTTGTAAGAGCTTGGTCCTAAGCACTTGAGAACCTTGTAGGGACCACGATATCTTGGACTTAGCTTCTTAATTTCTCCCAAAGACAAGGAACTCTTCTTTGGATGGACATGGCGAACAAAGACCACGTCTCCTTCTTTCAAGATTCGTTCTTGTCTTTCTAGATTATCATAAGCCTTTTGTTAGTCCTTGGCAGCTTGAATATCCTGCTGATAATCTTGATTTGATCATCCATTTCTTCTAACATTTTTCTTGAAGCTTCTATCCTTAGGGTAGGATAAAAAAAATTAAGTGGCATACGACAATCTTGACCATATAGTGCATGAAATGGAGTCATTTGAAAACTTGGATTGATAGAAGACATTATAAGCAAATTCCACTAAGGGTAGAGAGTGAATCCACCTTTGTGGTTCCTTGCTGCAATATGCTCACAGAATATCCTCAATCACCTGGTTAACTCGTTTGGTCTGCCCATCAGTTTGTGGATGATAAGTAGTATTGAAACAAAGTTGGGTTTCAATGGCGTCAAATAAAATTTTCTAGAAATGTGATGTGAAAAGAGAATCACGATCATTGATGATCCTTTTAGGTAACCCATGTAACCTAAATATGTATTTCACAAAAATTCTTGCAATATCTGAAGCTTTGTAATTGGTTTTTGTTGGAATAAGATGGATGACCTTTGTTAGCATGTCTACTATCACCATCATTGAGTTATATCCTCCTTGCTTAGAAGGTAACCCAACTACAAAATCCATGCTAATAAACTCCCATTTCATTTGAGGAATGTCAAGTGGCTGGAGTTTTCCTAGTAACTTGACACATTCAGATTTTACCCTCCTTTGGTAGCTCAAACATTCAATAACATAGTTTAGTACATCACCCTTGAGTCTTTGCCAATAATAACTTTCCTGGCAACATTAAGAGTTTTTGCATAACTTGGGTGTCCTGAAAACATGTAATCCTTTCTTCAGGCCTTTCACAATTCAAAAAGATTTTGCTAGTTGAACCTTAGGTTTCCCTATTTCACCTTGTGTAGTCACTATTTCAACGTTCAAATCTTGAAATGTGACTTGATCTTTTCCATAATGGATATGAGCATTGTTGGGAATCAACCAATCCATTCCCAGTAAACACTCATAAGCTCCTAAGTTCATTACCTTGAACCTCATATTTGAAAGGTTTCCTCCTATACTAAACTCTACCTTAGCAATTTGCTATGTAGAAAGTACTTCCTTTCCATTTGCTAATTCCACAAGCAGTTTTGATGCATTTACTGTGTCTATCCCTAACTTCTTAGCACACTTGGTGAAATAAACGGGTGTGTACTTCCACAGTCAATCAAAACTTTAAATGATTTACCTCGATGACTAGTTGGTGTCTGTATTACCGAATATTGATTGACTATTTGGACCCTTCTTGTTGAATGCAACATGAACAATCACTTTTTCAATATCTTCTTCCATAGTAGGGTCTTCCTCCTTATTAATATCTTTAAGGATAATATTTGAAATTCTTCCTCTTGCCATAGCTACTTAATCTCGGCCTTGGCCAGCTCTACCTTGACCTCGAAATTGGCCTTGGCGATGGTTTCCACCAAGCTTTGGACAACCTTTCTTGAAATCTCTTGGCTTATTATAGTGAAAGTACCTAAGACCATCCTTGCTCTAGGAACAAAATTTCCAACTGCATTGGATTTTACATTTTTCTTTTGACCTTGGTGAAATTGACCTTGGATTCTTGTTGCTTGACCTTTGAATCCTCCTTTGTTTTGGTTATTGTAACTCCATAATTTATTATTCTTAGGCTTTAATTGTACTTCTTGTACAATAGGAGCACCTTGAATCAAAGCATTTTGGAGGTATGTTGGGTGCATTGATTCGAGATGAGTATTCAGAGGAGAATTTAGCCAATTGCAGAACTTGGACACTTGTTGAGCAATATCCATGGAGGGTGCATATTTAAGAAGTGAAAAAAACTTGGAGTAACATGCCTCTAGGGTCAGTCCCATTTGCTTCAAATTAAAGAACTCATTGATTTTCTGGGTGCGATAAGCTGGAGGTAAATACTTCCTCTTACATATTCTTTTAGCAAATCCCAAGTAATGGTATTTTCAGGGACACCTTGATCTTGACACCACTACTTTCACCAAAGTCGAGCCTCGCTAGTTAATTTTAGCTTAGCTATCATAACTTGGTTGGCTAGGACAGTTCTAGCAATAGTAAAATAATCTTGCATGGATTCAATCCAAATTTTTGCATCGGCTTACACATTCTCGCCGCTCCCATCAAATTTCAAAGGTTTGAGTTTCTTCAAAAGATTTCTCTTTTCTTGGGCTTCGTTGGGAATGATTGTGGGCCCAAGACTTTGGAAAAATTTCAACAATTCCACAGTTAATCTTTCCGAAATTTAAATAACGTAAATATTAGAGTTTGATACTCAAATTATTTCTCGCTTAATCTGTTGAAACTATTTCAAATAAAGCTCTTTTCCATAGCTAAAGTCACGAACTACAATTCAGAGGTTGCAAACAAGGGAAAAGTAGAGTTCCATTATTTCTATGATTGATAAAGTATCAATCAATTTTTATTACAATGGATGCACAAGGTAATCAATGGGAAGAAATATATTATTCAAATAGCTCACAAACTCATCTTATTTTTCAGAAAAGGATTTCCTACTACAATATAAGCATGACACTCTGATACATCCTTTATGAAATAACTTGGACTTTGAGAGTACATATCTAGGAATATATACTTTTGAGGGAGATCAAGAAATCCGTCCTTCTTGTAGTTGCGGCGGTTAAAGCGACCTACGACTTTTACAATGTCGACTGGAAGGATCTTTGTAACTTCCTGATGGGACCTGAAATGGGCCGGCACTAGCTATGGCACTAGCCGGACCTCATGCTCATAACCGACAAACACACCCTCACAGCCTCGCGGACCAGGAGCATCTATCCATTGCTAAAGGACAAACTGCCCTAGAGCTTAATCTATGCATTTATAGTTTTGTAGTTTTGTAGTCCAACATTTTCCTCTCTATAAACTCCACAGAGGGAGAACCCATACACTTTGGCAATAAATACCACGATAATCACATACATGGGAGGCAAGCTCTCGGTAGAAACACCGCAGCCCCACTACAACTCTCCTACATTGCAGGGATTGGCCCCTTGATGCACTGCTCAACATATAAAACAAACAAACAAACTCCAGTCTTCATTTCGAAAGAACTCCAAGAGATACCATATGTCCTCACTAAATAATCCCCCCAATAAACGAACGTCTATCCTACGGCTTAGGATGCCTTTCCTCACTCAAACGTGAGTCATTATCATTGAAAATAGGTGCTATGCATCCAGGTTTTTTATTTGACACCATGGTTTCAAGCACATGCAAAGGTGAATGATTCTAAAGTGCTCAAACATAATTTTCAAATCAGCAACGTGCTATGCACAACCAGGCTTTCAATGCTTATTTCCTACCTCGCTGCGGCGATGAAAGAATAGCATCGAGATAACACTCGTGTTACTATTCTCTTAATCAAAATAACACGGGCTCTATGCCATGATATGCATTAGAAAACCAGCAACAATCAGCACGCAAATCACACCATTCAAACATCCCAACCCCCTACATTTAGGTATTGCTTTCGTTGCACAGGTGTAGAGGTTCATTTTATCATGTTTCGATGTATAACAAGCGATAAATCACAAACTTTGACAACGAGATAGGACAAATTAAGGCCAAACCTCATGCTTTACCACTACCACACATCCACAAACAATCATTATATTTTTTCTTATTTTTTCAAGACGTATTTCTATTTTTTCCCTTATTTTCTTCATTTTCTTGATTTATTTGGTAATAAAATATGTTATTTTATGGTATTTCTTGTTCCAATCACTTCAGCATATTAACATTCAATTTATCTTTCATATTTCCCCCATGGGAACACATTTTACCCACCCGAAACGGAAAAACTACCATTTTGCCACTTAAAAACCGCATTTCGGGGTTTCGAGAATTAAATAGAGCATGTAAATCATTGCAAAACCAATATTTTGTGATGAACAACAATTACTCATAATGCAAACAGCATACACACAAATTTCCATCCAATAAGAATATAATTATCATCATAAACTATAAAAAATCCTTCATTTTCTTCATAAAAATGGTCATACCGTGTTTTTACGTAACCTGAGACGCCTTGAATGACTGCGTAATCAGCAAACGGAGCCTCCATTGCCCTCAATCCAATGCTATACTTCAATCTTCAGTATCTCCATCAATTTCCATCACCATTTTCTTGATTCTCCTTCCCTGATTCCTTTATTCAAGATAGCACACATAAACAACCCATAAGGAAGAGAGAGAGGGAGGAGAGAGAAAGAATAGAATATGTTCTCTTCATCCACACAGCCATTCCTCGTACGAAGACCAGTGATATGCTCAGCCAAGAGGGAGAAGTTGCCCCCCAATCTCTGTTGCATAGCTTCTTCACAGCCAGGAATCATGATCATGGGAGGAGGAGGCACATTTTTTAGCCATTGCTGCATCACGCCATCACGCCATGCTTCACAATTTTTCTTCATGTTTTGATCATAAAATTTAGGGGGGGTTAAAATCTCCAAAGGGCAAGCCCCATTTTGTCCAAGTTTTGGTCCACCTTTTCGTATCTTGGCCAATTTGTGGCCTCTTCCTCGTGCGGACTCCGATTCGAGCTCTGAAAAATCCTGCGCGTCTGGCTTGACATCCCGCATTGACTGGCAGCTCCTGACAACCCATACAGCAGTCAAAAAAATTATCAAAAATCCACAAGTGTCGCTCGGGCGCCTCTTAAAAGCCGTCTTTCACTTGGTGCTTAAAATCGTCTTAGCTGCAGCCACCGCCTTCGATGTTAAATATTTTTTCCCTAAATTTTGGATTTTTTGGAAAATTTTAGGCACATCTCGGGCTCAAAACTTCGCTCTCATTGATGACCACGGGATAGGGTGACTGAGCCCGTCGAATCCCATAACAAATCTGCACAAAACAACCAAAGGAAGCATCAAGCTGATACAAAATAGATACATATTAAAACACAGCACAATGCTCACCCTACCCCTTGACAGAACCGAGGCATGAAATCCACAAGGAGTAGGCCTAGCATAATCTGATAAAAGATTCGAAGCTAGTCACTAACCGACTTCTCCAACACGGTCAAACTAAAAAGAACTATCAAAGAGGTCACCCTAAGTGGTGGTCTGAACTACCTACCTAACTACTAGGTGAGGACTCCTATAACCTGATCAAGAAGTATTGTCTTTTAGCACATTTCTTCTTTTAGGTTCTTATTTTTCCATACTCGGGCATGTAAAAAGGAGGGAGCTGAGCATAGTGACCCAAGGAGAACAGGGCATCGGCCTCAGGGATTGTCTTGGTACCCAAGAACCTACCAAGCCCTTGCAAGGTGACACTTAATCCTTTTTTACGCTCACTTTTATTTTCACTCCAATCTGCATATATAGCAAGAGGCGTACGCATAACATGTTGTCTAACCAGCCTATGGGTCCAGGATAACAACGGTAGATTGGTCTCGGCTACTCTTTGTATCACCCATATCAACCATCGCCTGCCATACATTGCATGCTCTGATAACATTCCCCACAAGCGACCGGGTCCTATCTCATTATTGATAGCAATATCCAAACTAGGACCACAGTTGAAGAAAAGGTCTTCTTCATAAGCAAGGTTTGCCAGTGAATCCGCAAACTGATTCCAGTAATGTGGAATCAGCTGAAAATACACTCTCTCAAACTCCTCAAGTAGGGTCATCACAGTTCGATGATACATACAAAGGATGCGATTCCGCATTGTGTATGTCCCATCTAGCTGATTCAAGATCAACCGGGAATCCCCTTTTACTAACAACCGATGAATACCACCTTGGTTGGCAATATGCAGTCCCATAATCAAGGCTTTATACTCCGCCATATTGTTAGTAAATCCTACCTCAAGATAAGCAGCTAACTTCATCGTAACTCTACGTTGAGGATCTCGGATTACTACTCCAACACTCCCTTTTTTATTAGGGCCCCTGGATGCTCCGTCAAAATATGATGTGTACGCCCACAATGGGTTTACATAGCCTGCCATGACGAACTCCTCTATTCTAATTATGATAGTCAAAATTTAGCATGTTTAGAGGATGAGCTGACGGCTCCATCCTACCTTCTTCATCAAACTCAACAGGGATACTTCTAGACATTCGTAAGCATGATGACAGAAAACTTTGATCTCCCACACAAAGGTTCCGTCTGCTTGCTAATCACTTTATGTTCTTTGCTCCACCAGATAAGTTTCCCCTGATAGTATCTCTGCTCCAGATATGGGTGCTCTAAATAAGGAATTAACCGCCCCATCAACCAGCTTTAAGCTCTTTTGCAGGTCTCAAATCAGCCTCAGCATGGACTTGCAATGCATTTTCCCGTGTTAGCATACTTAGAAATAATAAGGTTTAATCTTATTAAGATTAACCTTATTTTTAAATTCTACTCCCTACAGATCAGCTAGTAGAGCCGTATCCTAACAATCTTGTAGGAGCCATCCCATCTAGGTTTCAGCTTCCCTAGAAACAGCTCCCTATGCGCATCGTAATACAAAACTAATTGCCCTTTTTTAAAGGTATACTTCTTTGCTTTAAGGTCATGCAACTGCTTCATCCGACATTTAGCTACCTCTTGGTGTAATAAGCTCTGCAATTTCGGTTCATCCAGGTGGGCTATGGTCGTGAAACATTCAAAGAGTGAATCCTCATCTCCCAAAGAGTGGTTAATTGCAAACCGTATGGTTGGCACATCGATTCGAGGGGTAACACACACTCTTCCCCATAAACTTATTTAAATGGAGTATGGCCGGTAGCTCGCTTGAACATTGTATTGTACACCCATACTGCCGTATACAACTTCCTGTCCCAGTCTCGTTTCTTCTCCGATACTATTTTAGACAAGATACCCACAAGCTGCTTATTAGTACTTTTGACTTGCCCGTTGGCTTGCGGATTATAGGGGGTCGTTTTATTATGCTTGATTTGCCAAGCTTCAGTCAAGATTTTGATCACTTTATTCAAAAAATGGGTTCCACGGTCCGACACTAGTTCCTTCGGTGGAACGAAACGGCAGATAATCTACTCTAAAAGAAAACTTGCAGTCTCTTTTGCATTGTCCTGCCTCGTCATCCGCGCTCTGAACATTTTGTAAAATAATTAGTTGCTACTATAATGTACCTCTTCTGGGTAGTAGACGACGGGGTGATAGGACCCACAAAGTCAATGCCCCACTTCTCAAATGGAAGGATAGCCATGATAGGCGTAAGTGGGCATTTCCTATTCTCTCTGATGTCATGTCTCTGACAGGTATCACATCTCTTAACATACTCAAAGGAATCTTGGAAGATGGATGGCCACCAATATCCAACTCTTAAAGCTTTGTGTGCTGTCAACCATCCAGCGAAGTGCCCTCCACATGTAGAGTCATGGCACTCTTCCAAGATGAAAGGAACCTCGTTAGGCATCACACATTGGCGATAGATATCATCAACACCCTGCCGATATAGTGTCCCTGTGATCAAAGAAAACTTCAAAGCCTGTTGTCTGATTTTCCTCTTTTCTGATTTTGACAAACCAGCTCCAGTCTCTCCCGTTGATAGATAATGCGTAATAGCAACATACCAAGATGGGATAGAAGCTGTATCAATTTTAAACATTTCTTCAGTCAAAGTCTCTTTCGGCTCCCTGAAATCCACAAGGCATTCCACAATAACCTGCAACCTCAGTGGCTTACTCTTAATCTCATAATCAAACTCCTGCAAAGTGATTAACCACTTGGCCAAACGATCAGGCGGCTGCAGCTTGTTCATAAGCAATCTAAGCCCTTCCGCCTTTTGTATAGAATACTACCTTCTCATAGAGGATGTAGTGCCTGAATTTTTTAGTCGCAAAGACCATCGCAAGGCACAACTTCTCCATGTAAGTGTAGTTGATTTCTAATATGCCTAATTTTCGACTAGCAAAAGTTATCGGATGATACCACTTTTCCTCCCAGATTTGGGCAGCAGCTAATACTATGCATGGTGGCTGCTGAAAATATGTAAAATACCTCGCCTCTTTTAGATGCTTTTAAAACTAGTGCTTTTACTAGCTCCTGTTTCACATCCTCGAAAGCTACCTTACAAGGGTCGCTCCATACAAATAGACAGCTAAAGGATAATAAGTTCGTTAATGGCAACGTCCTTTCTGCCAAGGCATTTATAAACCTCCGATAGTACCCCATCGATGACAGAAAGCTATGAACCTCTTTCGGAGTGCGTGGTGGACTCATAGCGACTATGACCTTGATCTTTTCAGGGTCAGTTGCGATCCCTACTGAACTGACCACATGGCCTAGCAATAGCCCATAAGGCACTCCAAAGACACACTTCCGTGGGTTAAGAGTGATACAAAACTGTCTGCAGCGCTCAAAGCATTTTCTTAAAATAATGAACATCCTTTCCCTTACAGTGGCTGCCCCCAGGTCATTGATAAATACTTTCAACTCATCTGGGGAGATGTCACCAAAGCTCTTGTCTGTTGTTCATTGCCATGATCTAGGTGCATTGCACAATCCAAAGGCCATCACATGGTACGCAAAAGTACCAAAGACAGTAATAAAAGTTGTTTTCAACTTGTCCTCTTCTGCAATTGCCATCTGGTTATATCTTGCAAAGCAATCCATAAACGAATATATTTCCCTACCCCCACTAATTGATCCAAAATCTGGTCAATAAATGGAAACGGGTAGTAATCCTTAACCGTCTGCTTATTCGGCTCTCTAAAATCTAGACATAGTCAGATCTGGTTGTTTTTCTTCTTCCTGATGACCACTGGTGAACACTATTCTGTGTGCTGTATGGGAAGATTAAACCAGCTTTCCGTAACTTCTATAACTCCTCAAACAGCCCGTCCCTCAATTCAAAAGGCATACGCCTTACCTTCTGATGCACAGGATGACTGCCTTCTTTTACAGGAATAGTATGAACAACCAGGCTAGGAGGAATGCCTCTTCAGCTCGTCACAGCTCCCAAGCAAAGATGTCACAGAATTCCTGAATCAAGGACACATAGTCCTCCCTTTCTGCTAAACTGAGCATGGAACCTAATTTAATTGGCCGCGAATCATTTGGCGTGCCAAGGTCCAACTCAATCACACCTGCGTCTCTTATCCTATCTTGCGGCTCTATCGGCTCATTTAGAGTTATCTGATAAATATCCTTTGTAGTGGACCCCTCTTTAGATTCATCACTGGATGATCTCTCACTACCAGATGGATCATCTGCTATTTCTAATTTAGTAGAGGATAAAGGAGCTCTCTCACTTTGAGGAGACTCAGGCCTGAGTAAGCATCAACTATTACTCGATTAGCACCTCTACTTAGAACCACTCAGCA